>NW_028247639.1:0-77088 GCF_964263255.1 Lissotriton vulgaris
TCCAAAAGTGTGAGGAAACAGAAATTTTATGTGGCCAGTGTGTCCCCCCCTCGCACCCTATCCATGTACCTATGCTCCATGTATGTCCATGTTATTGTGTAATTCCCTTCCCGTGCCTGTCATAATAATGCCCCTGCATTTCCGTCTAATGTTAGTATGTTAGTTATTAGGCCTTCCATGAATGGAACATTAATTCTGCACTGAGGCCTACGTTGCCAATGCATTTACATGATACACGTTTAAATATCGCGAACCACACGTTTTTGTGGTCCAGCCGAGCCAGGCCCTGATTTTAGGCTCCGAGCCTCTTCTGTCTCTGAAGGCTGCAGTTTAGGTATGCATCCCTGACCTCTCCCTCACTTCCTGCTCAGCCGAGAGGTGCCCAGCCTGGCCTGCCTGCCTGCCAAGACGGTATTTTGCCTACAAGTTATCTGCTCAGCCTCCGCAAAAACACATTCCAGTCTAGTGAAAGAGGTAAACATTTTCCGCCTGCAGAGCATAGGGCCTAGCCTTCCTGTCTCCATGCAAGTGATTTACTGAACCCGTTGCCATAGTAGGCCCATGGCCCCACGCAATGCACGAAGAAATATATGCACACACTAGCATTTAGTGATGAACGGCCTTTTACTCGAGAGACCTTTACTTCAGACAATACATCCTCCAAACACAAGATATCAGATATGCCAAAGGTGCAGGTCGTTCTGACATCCCAGACTTTAGACTCCTCTACTAGTGCTAAAGTCAGCCCCCAGCTCTTCCCAGTTACACGTCAATTTCACATCATGTTCAGTTGCGCACACATGTAGGGTAAAGGTTTCTGCTGACCCTGCAGACCTCCTCTATGCATCCACCCACCTATGACGCACCTATGACTCGTCAAGTGAACACCCACGTGTACGCCTCTTTACACGCCTTCTTTTACGCCCATGTGTTCTTATCTCTCTTTTCACTTGCTCCGCCTGGAGTGTTCCGCCTACTGCATTCCTTGCAATTATATGGTTTTACTATATATAATGTGTGATGTTAATAAAACGTTAGATATCCCTTCCTGAACCTTAGTGGTGATGGAACCCGATTCTCATTGACTCGAGTCATTTAAATTAAAGCCCTTTCTGACTCAGATACCACGGACTCTGCCTCTCATTTTATGAGCTATCCTTATTGTTATTAATGTATAGAAAAATAGTCTGGGTAATTTATTTACCACGTAATTCTGGCGCCCGAATAGGGACGAGTCCCCTTCCCCACGCGCCGGTGATGTAAACTCAGCCCCCTGACCCCTTCTACAGCCGTGACGGACCCCTTCTGTGCACATTCGCGGGTTTTCCTGCTAACTCCCTCAGGCCCACGGAGGAGACGGAGACTGCGACCAGGCATCCAAACGAGGCGGTGAGGATTGCGGACTGTCTCGACCAGAGCCCAAGCGAGAGAGAGCAAGGTCCGAGGTATCCGGAGGCCCACCTGTTCCGAGGCGCACGCGCAGCAAGAAGCCGTAGTAGTCCAGTCCAGTATCAAGTTTCCGAGGCCTTCAGTTTTGCTTCCCGGTGAGTACCGTTGTTGGGAACGCATATAGACGGGTTCATTTATTTGAGCCCGATCAAGACGGGTCTGGGTACACAGATCCGGTATAGACGTGTCCATTTCGGTGGATGCGGTAAAGACGTGTCCCTTATGGGACCGGTATGACTGTACTGTTCTAGCAGTGCATCCAGTAAACAAGGTTTATTTTAGGATTTCTAGGATTGTGTTATTTTATGTACTAGTTAGTATCTGTTTCTAATGTTTTAATGTCGTGGTATGAATGATTGTTTGCAGTCTATTATTGTGCTTATTGTGTTTTCGTTCAAGCTAGTTCAAACATGCCGCTGTTTTCGAAATTACGTCAGATAGGAACCAGGAAAGGGATACTCGAAGAGGCAGTTCCCGTCCCGCCTAGGGACACTCCTGGACATTTTATGTATCACAAACATGGCCTAGATGCCATACTGTACTTAGATGTATGGGTAGATTACACGAAGGATCTGGAAGAGAAATATAGATGGCCTGTCTCAGGGACATGGGATGCTGAGTGCATTATGAGAGTAGAGGAAGCACTGTGGAAAAAGAAAGCTAGACAATCCCAGAAAGATGCCATAGAATTGTGGCGTAAAGAAGCGCATAGAAGAACAGAGAAAGAAATTCGGAAAGCAGAGAGAAGTAGAGAAGCAACAGAAAAAGCCAAAGAAAAAGAACTATTTGAAGAAGGTGAACGGGTTAAAGCAGAACAATTAGACAGACAAAGAAATGCCCTTATTAAAGGCATGTATCCCCTCCTCGCCGAGGGCCTACCCAAAGTGGCCCCGGAAGTACCCAGTAACTTGCCGCCACCACTGATCCCGAATAAACTCCGTAGTCATAAACAGACCGCAGCGGACATTTTTCTTTCCTCCTATTTAGACGACGCTGCTCCAGAATATGTAAATGAAAATATACCTCCTCCCAACCCTATCAATAATACTAATAATACTAATCCCCCCACTATTCCTCCTGCCACCGTCCCTACCAATCCTTTTCGCACAGCACCCGTGGTACAAGATCAACCCGCATTACCAGCGACAGCGCTGACAGTAAAAGCCAATTCAAGCCAAGGCGATTCCAGTCTCGGAGCATCGGGAGGGGGGCCCTCTAGTGATATACCGCACACCCCACCACCATTAAAACGATCATCACTACGAGATTTAGCACTACAATCTACGCCAAAACCAGCGACATACCAATCCCTTAGACAGTTCCTTACTGATTGTATATATGATCCAGTACCAGGTGAGGGTCCAATGCTTATATACTCAATACGTTTAAGACGCGTTGCAGACTATTTGATTACTTTACCAGACATGAAAGACCACTTAAATAAAATATACTACTTCATTAGAACGGGGGAGGGACCAGAAAGTATTCACGAGGCCATGGCACATAGGAAAGTGGAGCTTCAACGTATGCTCTTACAGTTTTTGGTTAATTGTTTGATCAGGGAACAAGACCAGCCAAATAAAGAAGTAACTAAAGTCATGACAAACTGGAGTGACAACATAGCTGCTGGTAAACATGATAAACAGAGTTGTGTAGAAGCAATGTACAGGAAAATTCGCAAAGAAATACTTGAGATACACAAGAAAGAACAGGCCGAGAAGGAAGCCGAGAAAGAGGACGATGAAGTCTCAGAGGACGATGATATAGTGACAGAGGGAGCGAATAAAATACATTATGTGGGTAGGGCAAGACCATTTGATAGACCCATACGTCTAGAATACAAGAAACGCTCTCTCTCTCCCATACCAGAACGATATTCCCTTGAACACATATTCCAAGCCACGGACCAAGCACTGAAAAAACGAGTAGGGAGTAGCGAACTTAGTACTATGCATGAACAGGAACTAGCCCGGTCAGCAGTCCAATGGGCTGGAAATTCTAACATATATAAGGATGACATAGTAGCACAAACATTTTTGAGTCTTCCTCCGGAAGAACAGCGTTTAGCTGGTATTTACATGATTCAACATCTCATCACACTGTATGAGAGTCAGCATTCTGATCCAGGTCCCCTGTATAAATTATTGGACGATTTACTCCTAGCAAAATGGAGAGGTCTAGGTACCGAATTAATTAATGTTATTCTAGATCAACGCCATAAATACATGACTTTCCTGACCCCACACTTGATTCCTGCTCCACACCGAGAAACAAAGACCTTTTACATAGACAGACAGAATCCCCTACGAGAGGTTCATCCCGTTAGAACTACAGCGGGTGTGCTCCAACAAGTATATGTTTACACACCCTTGACGAAAATGGAATTATTGGAAATGAAGAAATTACTGCCCTGTCATGATAAAGACCCAGCAGGGTTCCACCGTGAATTAAAAGACATGCTCCGCATGGGGGAGTATACATATGCTGATACGATTAAAATGTTGAAAGTACTGTTACCAGCAGGCATTTACGAAAAACTGAAAGAAAAAGAATGGGAGGTGGGAGAGAAAAAGATTAACTGGGCAGAATTAGAAGACGAAGATAATACACGAACCCCTGGTACTGGTCTTGGGGATAAAGCTAAAGAATTACCCGAGCTATTGATACAGGTTTTGCCGAGATTATTGACTACTAAAAAGGAAGATTGGGATGCTATTTCAGCCTGCAAACAGAAACAAGATGAAGACACTAGTGATTTTTATTCTAGATTCGAAAAATGTTTTATTATTAATAGTGGCCTGAAGACAAGTAGTGAATCGTATCCACATCTGTTTGTGACCAAATTGGTAGAGAATTCCTTACCCCAGATTAAAAATAGAGTACTGAAGGTTGAAAGCACCTGGCAAGCTAATAGCCCTTCTCAAATGTTACAAATGTTACAGTACCACCAGAACCGAATTAGAGAAGAACAGGAACATGAAAAGAGACGCATGAAAGACACAAAAATGAAAGTACTAGTTGCTCAGTCAGTTCCAGCCGATGGCCAGAAAAAGGGCGCGGCACCTGTCAAAGGGAACTGCAACTACTGCAAACAGCCAGGTCACTATATAAATGAATGTGCTGTCCTGAAACACAATATAGCTACAGGCAAGACGAAAGAAAGACCGCGTCCTCCTAGACAGGAACACATCCCGCAGAACACGCAAACTCCACAGAACGCACAACAGACAGTAGCTGTACCCCAACCCGTTGCTGCCACACAACATGTCACACAACAAATGTACCAGTATGCACAGTCAGACTACCCAGATTATCAACAGTACTCATGAAACAGCCTAGAGAGGGAGGTTGGCTTGCCTCTTATCGAGGTTCCTGTAGATCAAGAGGGTCCCTATGTGCATAGTCATGTATTGGGGAAAGACAGAAAATTTCTGATTGACACAGGGGCGAGCAGAACTACCATCAGTCACGACGAGGTTCCAGGGGCACCCCTCTCAGGCTCACGGAATATTTCCCTTGGATTTTCAGGAAAACCTATTGTTAACGAAGTGTCAAAGCCAGTTTCCCTAGAAGTTGGTCCATTGTCCCGTACTACAGACTTGTTGCTTACTAAATCATGTCCAGAAAACTTGCTTGGTATAAAAACGTTGAAAGAACTAGGAGCAGTGATTTGTTGTTCTCCGGAAGGAGTGAGATTGTTTTTACGTGATTTTAAAGGACATTATGTGTTGAGAGATTTTGATCCCAGACTTCAGAATGTACCACAGCATTTATGGGCACAAGGTCCGACTGATGTAGGTTACATGCATATTACACCATACCGTGTCACACTCAAGCAGGGAGTTGTACTACCACGAATCCGACAATACAGGTTACCACCTGAGGCTGTAGTAGCCTTACTGAAAATTGTTGACGAACTCATTGCACAAGGAGTGGTTGTAGAAACTGACTCCAATGTATGTAATTCTCCTATCATTCCGATTCTTAAACGAACTGACCCGAATGCACCACCGGTTTACAGATTAGTGATTGACCTCCGAGAACTGAACAAATGCATAATACCCCAGTACCCAGTGGTCCCAGACATTTCCTCATTATTGACTACAATTGATTCCGAAGCAGCGTTCTTTACTGTAATTGATCTCAAGAACCCCTTCTTTAGTGTCCCAATCCATCCGGAAAGCCAGTACCTTTTCGGATTCTGTTTAAATGGCCGAAGCTTCAAATTTGCAAGAGCTCCTCAAGGGTTCACAGAAAGCCCTAGTATTTACAGTCAGGCACTAAAACGACAACTAGACAGTATTCACATGCCTACTGACACTGCACTGCTCCAATACGTTGATGATCTATTGATCACAGCGCGGACAGAACGAGACTGCGAACGTGCATCACTGACAGTCTTATACTTCCTGGCAGAAAAGGGGCACAAAGTGTTGTAAATATTTAATTTACTATCATAATTTCTATGCAGGTAAGTACTTAATCAATAATAACTCAATCGGAAAGAAAGAACCAGAGTCCGTGGTGTTAGAGTTCTTAGGGGTTTATTCCTTAAAAAGGAATGGTCATGACCTGGCTATCATGTTCCCGCAACCACACAGGGTTCAGGAAGGGATAGAGAGAGCGTGCGCTACATTTTATTGACAGTACATAGCTTATATACTTAATTCATGTCATAGAAAACAGTATAGTAGGCGTAACAGCTGAGAGAAGACAAGATAACAGTATCCACGTGTTCGCAATACGTAATTAGGAGGCGTGAACTAGGCGTGAATTAGAGGTGTGTGCTAGAAACGTCACCAGGTAGGTGTCACAGAAGGGGTGGCACTAACAGAAATGTTGCAATGTCAGCAGAAATCGGAGACTTGGATGCGCGCGCAGCTGCATGACGTGTTATTGACGTGAAACTGGAGGGTGCAGGGGACTTGACATTTACACTGACGGAAAGAGACAGAAGTCTGGCATGTCAGATCAACTTGTACTTCTATCATATCTGATATCTGATGTTTGGGAACCATACTATCGAGAGGGAAAGGTCTCTGGGGCAGAAGCTATTCTATACTGACTGTGAGTGCGTGTGTAAGCGCCTGGGTGTCTGCATGAGAAGCGTGAGGGCATGGGCCTTCCATGGGAGCATGGTAACAGAGGCTATGAATTACTTGCACGGAGACAGGTTAGCCCTTTGCTCTGCAGATGAGGGGGGTGTTTACTGAAGCTAGTAGGCAGGAATGTATTTTCGAGGAGCGGAACAGATAACTCGAAGGTTATAGTCAGTCTTGGCAGGCAGCAGGCTGAGCTGAGCACGGTGGGCCGCGCTGGAAGTAAGTCAGAGTTCACGGGTACAGAGGCAGCCTGGGCTGAGGTTTTCAGAGTCAGAAGCCAGAAAAATGGCTCGATGGCAGAAATTCAGGGCCTACTTGGTCAGAGCTGAAAAACGAGTAAAGTACAATACAAAAAGACGTTGGCATAGCATACTTAGGAACGCACTATTCAACCCATTCAGGGTGGGTCTGAAAGAGGACATGTTAACGTTGGACGCAAATGTATTTGCGTCTTCGTAGCTGGCACAGGAGGGAAGTTACATGCACTTTAAGCTGGTACATGGAGTCGGTGGGGTACACGCTAGGGAACACAATCTTGACCATAAAATTTATATTTTCCTCATTCCCTCCTTGTTCCCTACGGACCCTTCATGATATATCGATCCTCATGAATCGATCAGTTTGTTCTTGTAACATCATTTGTTCTTCTTTCTTTCTTTCACGTTTTGAGAGGAAACTGGAATGTTCAATGCACGATGTGGCACACAGTCCACAAATCGCTGGCCCACACTGTAGGCACAGGCAGCAACTGAATACTAGGACTAGGCCAATGCCTAGGAAGGATAGGATCTTCCATCCCCAAGCAGTTAACGTTGTCCAGAACCAACCGGACCAAGTCCAGGTGCCTGGATTCTGATGTATCAGATTTGCAATTTTATGAAGACGTGTAATAGCTTGATATACAGATGGTGCGTTTTGTGGAATGAAAATACAGCAACTTGACCCGATGACCTTACAGGCTCCACCTCTATCTGCCAAGATGACGTCAATAACAAGACGATTCTGAAGAACAACAACCCGCATGGCGGACTGCTCTTCTGTTAAGTTACCTAAGGCGGAGGCAGTTTCATTCACTACTGCTTCAAGTGTTCTAGTTAATCTGCGTATTAGTTTACTATTTTGGACGGGACCCAGGAAGAAAATGAATCCTTTATTAAAATCGGTGTATTGTTCCCATGCTGTTTCTGTATAGTCGACAAGCGAGAGATCTCTTCGGAGCCTATTCTTTACTAGATTTGTATTTCTGTGATAGTCAGGAGGAGCTAGAAAAACAGGTGGCAGAAGGAATGCAATGTAACAGGTACCATCCCAATCTGGAGGTAAGCGTATGTATGCGGTATGACCACAAACAAAATAGGAATGACGGGTAGCTCTAAAAGAAGACTTGCCTTGATCACTGAATTCGACCACAATAGTACATTTACTATGGCCTAAGTGTACTGAACCTTTCTTCCTGATACATAATTCACCAGTGACTGGTAGTACTGACATAGCGGGCAGAACTGGAGCAGGTTCGGATTCAACAGTAAGGATCATAAGGTTAATTGTGTAATTACCTAATCCATAAACTTCATTTTCTAGATCAGTTCCTATTCTAATGGGGAGTCCCTTCTTGTCAGGATAACAGGCATTAAGCAGAACTAAGTTCAAGTTTCCCCAAACCCAGCTCCCTTTGAAAACAGCAATATCAGGATCTACGGAATTTATTATTCTAAACCAGGCACCACAGGAACCATTGTGAGTGAACGGATACGGAAAGAGGGGCAGAGCTCCCTTGTATTTCTGGTAGGGAGGGAGTCGGCCACATATCCAGCAGTTTGTAGCATTGTTAGTCTGATGGGAATGATGTAACATACTAATGAATGTGTTGTTGCGCAGCGCAAGTCTGTAAGAAAGTTCATGTGGAGGTAATTTACTAAAAGAATTTTCAGCAGAAACATTATAAGCAGATTGTTCACGCTTGAAAATAGGATAATAGATGGGGAGCAGTATACTCGCAATAATTATCAGAACACTTAGAAAAAACATAATTAATAATGTCACCATACAGTGACTACGTAGTGATTTACAATATGTACGTTTCTTTAATTGTCTTTCTCTCTCTCTATCTCGATCTAGGGGATACATGTCAGAAACTATTTAACCGATTCACCTAGGGGAGGACTTAAACAATTAAACTGTCTGACTTGCTAGATCGGAGCTTTGATCTATATTCTTCTTGTGGAGTTTTCTCTCGTTCGGAGACTTTAAAATCATTAGTTTTGATACAGTCTTTGGTGGGGGTGGACGAGCCTGGATCTGGTTTCAGTTCATTGTATTTTTTGATATGGCTCGTGTGGACCCACTCTTTCTGCCTTCCAGTTTCACTGCGGTCCTCGTTGTAAGAAGGACGGTCTTTGGCTCCTTCCAGCGGGGCTCCAGCGGACTCTTCCTGTCGAAGTTCCGTACTAAAACTGTGTCCCCAGGACGGACATCATGTGGCTTTACATCAGTGTTGTCGGGGAAAGCTGCGGCAACCTGTGAACGACATGATTGGAGTGCAGACATCAAGGAGGCAAGGTAATCTGTCAACATATTACAATCAACATCAGTAATCTTCTTTGGAATGGGCGTCCCCCACATATTCGGGTGTCTACCAAAGACCACTTCGTACGGGGATAGTCCTGATCTCGAGTGGGCAACCATTCTCATGTAGAACAGTGCCACGGGCAGGGCGACTATCCAGTCGACCCCTTTCTCTTTACATATTTTTGCAAGGCGTGTCTTTAATGTCTGGTTATGCCTTTCTACAAGGCCTGCGGCTTCGGGATGTCGGACACAATGGAATCTCCACTGGTATCCTAGCAATAGGGAAACCTGCTTCATTAATTCGGATGAGAATGGCTGACCGTTATCTGAGTACACGACACGAGGCAAGCCGTACCGTGGGAAGAATTCACGAACCAACTGCTTGGCAGTGGTCGGAGCAGTATAATCTGGGACTGGGTATGCTTCGGTCCAACGGGACAGAGCACAAACTATTACGAGGACATATTTGAATCCTCGACAACGGTCCATCTGGATATAATCCATCTGGAGGACTTCAAAAGGGTGATCGGGAGGATGAAATCCACCTTGCTCTACAGGGACGCTTTTACCTGGATTGAACTGACAACAGATCATGCAAGTACGCACTTTCTGTTTTGCTGCTGCTCGTAAGTGTTTATTGCTCCAAAGATTTTGTAAACTGTCTAACATTGCTTTTTCTCCTAGGTGTGCTGGACTATGTGCTGTATTAACCATGACTTGAACCATAGAATCAGGGAGAAACCATGTAGATTTTCCCTTCGTCATCCAACCTTGTTCTGTTTGAATCCCTCCTAGTTCAGTCCATTTCTTTATTTCATCTGCAGTAGCATGTGCCTGAATATCGATTACATCTAGTGTGGGATCCCTGACTGTCATACAATTTGTCGGTCCTATTGTCTTTGTCATGTCAGTTGTCTGAGCGTGAGTCAATGCTGTATGTTTTGCTGTCTGGTCTGCCAGGTCGTTACCCTGGGAAACAGAATCTGTAACTTTAGTATGTGCTTTACACTTCATGACGGATATACCTGATGGCAGATGTATTGCTTCTAACAGTGCTTGAATGAGGGGACCGTGTTGGATCTTGGCACCATGAGAGGTCAGAAAACCTCGTTCTTGCCATAACATGCCGAAGTCGTGTACAACTCCGAACGCATAACGGGAATCAGTGTATATGTTAACATTTCTGTTCTTGGCTAGAATACAGGCTCGGGTCAGAGCAATAAGCTCTGCCGCTTGAGCAGACAGTGTGTCAATACGATGTGTTTCTTTTACTTCGGTTTCAGTGGTCACTGCATACGCGGCCACTAATTCTCCTGTACTTGTTCGCATACATGAACCATCCACATAAAGTGTCAGGTCTGGATTTGTCAGTGGAACATCTGTTAAGTCTCGTCGAGGCTTTGTAACTGCATTAATGATCTCTATACAATCATGCGGGGCTGGATCTGTCATAATTGTAGGTAACAGTGTTGCGGGGTTCAGAATGCTGCAGCGTCTGATTTCTATGTGAGGCTGGAATAGCGTTAATTCGTAACCTGTCCGTCGTGCTATAGTCAAGTGCTGAGTCTGGGTTCTGTTTAAAAGAACCTCTACAGAATGTGGAACTTGTACTGTTAACTGATGTCCTAGAACAATTGAATCACTCTGTCTGATTGCTAATGCTGTTGCTGCTACAGACTTTAAGCACGCAGGGAGTGCCTGGGCTACTGAATCCAATGTACTTGAAAAATAAGCGCAAGGCTTATATGAACCTGCTTGATCTTGGGTGAGGACAGACAATGCTGTACCATCACGTTCTGTAACAAAAAGTGTAAACGGCTTGCTGTAACATGGTGTTGCTAAAACTGGTGCTTGACATAATGCTTTCTTTAGTTCCTCAAAGGCTTGTGTATGTTCTTGAGTCCAAGGGAGGACAATCGAAGTCGCTGCCTCCTGTGTTGTTAACTGGATGAGTGGTTTAGCTAGAAATGCATATTGAGGAATCCATTGTCTGCAGTACGAGGTGAGGCCTATGAAGGCCCGCACTTCCTTTTGTGTCTGGGGTTGTGGCATATTTACAATTAACTGAATGCGATCGGGAGTGAGCTGTCTCCCCACTTTGGACAGCAAGTGACCCAAGTACACAACTTGCTGAACACAGAATTGCAGCTTTGAAGGAGACACCTTGTGTCCCTTGTCTGCCAGGAAATGTAAGACTGTCAGTGATGCTTGTTCACATTCGGGCTCACTTCGTGCGGTGATCAGCAGATCATCGACGTATTGCAGTAAAGCAGTGTTAACTGGCATTTGAATACAATCTAGTTGTCTTTTCAGTGCTTGACTATAGATGCTGGGGCTTTCTGTGAATCCTTGAGGTGCGCGTGAAAATTTGAAACTTCGTCCATTTAAACTGAATCCGAAGAGATATTGGCTCTCTGGATCAATAGGTACACTAAAGAAGGCGTTCTTGAGATCAATTACAGTAAAGAACGTTGCTTCTGAATCAATAGCAGTCAATAAGGAAGAGATATCGGGGACCACAGGGTACTGTGGTACAATACATTTATTCAGTTCTCGAAGATCAATCACCAGCCGATATACTGGCGGTGCATTGTGATCAGTACGCTTAAGAATTGGAATGATGGGTGAATTACAGATATTGGAGTCGGTCTCCACGACCACTCCTTGGGTAATGAGCTCTTCAATGATTTTCAGTAAAGCCACTACAGCATCGGGTGGTAACTTGTATTGTCTGATTCGTGGTAGAACAACTCCTGTCTTGAGTGTAACACGGTATGGTGTGATATGCATGCAACCTACATCAGTTGGGCCTGTTGCCCACAAGTGATCTGGTACATTTTTCAATCTGACGTCGAATTCTCGTAAGACATAATGACCCTTGAAATCCCGCAGAAAGAGTCTAACCCCCTCCGGGGAACAGCATATTATAGCTCCTAGAGCCTTCAATGTTTTAATTCCTAACAGATTTTCTGGACATGATTTCGTAAGTAACAAGTCTGTAACACGTGATAATGGACCCACAGCCAAGGGGACTGGTTCTGATACTTCATTTATAATGGGCTGTCCTGAAAAACCAAGGGAAACATTCTGTGAGCCTGAGAGGGGTGCCCCTGGGACTTCGTCATGGCTTATAGTGGTACGGCTTGCCCCTGTGTCTATTAAAAACTTTCTATCTTTTCCCAATACTTGACTGTGTACATAAGGACCTTCTTGATCTACAGGAATTTCAATAAGAGGCAAGCAAAATTCCCTCTCTAGGCTGTTTCATGTGTATCGCTGGTAATCGGGGTAAGCAGATTGGGCATACTGGTACATTTGTTGGGAAACTTGCTGAGTCGCGGCAAGAGGCTGTGGCTGAGATACCGCTACTGTCTGTGCTGTATGGGATGAAGCATGCATAGGCTGTGTGTTCTGTGAGGTCTGTACATTCTGTGGAGTCTGTTGCTGGACCTGATCTTGTCTTGGTGGATGCGGTCTCTCTTTAGTTTTACCTGTTGCTATATTGTGTTTCAAAACTGGGCATTCATGTACGTAGTGACCTGGCTGCTTGCAATAATTGCACGTCCCTTTAACAGGACCTGCGGAATGATTTGTCTGATTCGTACCTTTCCTATTTCCGTCGGTATGTACCGACTGGGCTACTAACATTTTCATTTTCGTGTCTTTCATACGTTTCTGTTCCTGATCTTGTTCTTCTCTAATTCTATTCTGATGGTATTGTAACATTTGTAACATCTGGGATGGCGTATTTGCTTGCCATGTACTCTCAACCTTGTATACACGATTTTTAACTGCTAACAGGGAATTTTCAACTAACTTTGATACAAAAAGATGCGGGTACGACTCGCTACTTGGTTTAAGACCACTATTAATAATGAAACATTTCTCGAATCTTGAATAAAAGTCACTAGTATCTTCGTCGGGTTTCTGTTTACATGCTGAGATGGCATCCCAGTCTTCTTTCCTAGTTGCTAGTAATCTTGGCAGAACCTGTACTATTAAACCTGGTAATGCTTTAGTTTTGTCCCCGAGGCCTACCCCTGGGACACGTTTGTTCTCTTCGTCTTCTATTTCTGCCCATGCAATCTTTTTGTCTCCCACCTCCCATTCTTTTTCCTTTAGTTTCTCGTAGATGCCCGTGGGCAGCAGTACCTTTAACATTTTCATGATATCTTCATATGTGTAATCCCCCATCAGTAACATGTCTTTAAGCTCTCTGTGGAAACCTGCAGGGTCTTTATCATGGCTCGGGACTAGTTTCTTCATTTCTAACAGTTCTAACTTAGTCAGTGGCGTGTGTACATACACACGTTTCAAGAGATGATCCTCACCCATAACTGGGTGTACTTCTCGTAAGGGGTTCTGACTTTCAATGCCACTCAGGCATTCCATACGATACATCTTTCTTTCTGGGGGTGGAGCGGGAACATATTCAGAGCTTACAAAAGTGTCATATCTATGTCGTTGTTCTAGAATTATTTGTATTAACTTGGTACTTAGACCTCTCCATCTATCCATGAGTAGTGCTTCTAGAGTTTCGTGTAAGGGACCTGGATCGGAATGTTTATTTCTGTATTTCGTGAGGAGGTTCTGCATCATGTATACACCTGCTAATTTCTGCTCGTCGGGGGAGAGGTTCAGGAATGTCTGTGCTACGGTGTCATCATTATACATATCCGGATTTTCAGCCCATAATATGGCTGACCGTGCTAATTCCTGTTCATCCATTGAATTTAGTATGTGGTACCCCACTCGGTCTCGGAGTCTTTTATCAGTCTCCTGGAACTGGTGTTCAGAAGAATTCGGGTTGGTTAAGGCAGAGAGAAAAACTCTCTTGCTTTCCGGACGGATACCTTTCCTAAGGTAAGTTCCCTTACCTACATACGCTATAGTATCTGTAGTCTTTTCTGATTCTTCGAGTTCTTCCTCCTCCTCGGAGGAGGCCCTTTCTTTCTCTTTTTCGTGCATTTCTATCACTGCTTTTCTAATTTTCTTGTACATACTGGCTATGCAAGCCCCCTTATCATGTTTTCCTTCAGATATATTTTGGCCCCACCTGTTGAGTCCATCTAATTCATCCTGATCTGTCTCAGGCCTGTCTCTTTCTCTTATTAGGCAATTTATGAAAAAACGTAGTATCTGTGCTTGAATGTCAACTTTCTGATGCTCCATGGCATCCTTAACACTGTCAGGGTCTTTACCAGTCTGAATGAACTGATATATTCTATCTAGGCGCTCCTTCATCCCTGCAAATAACAGCAGGAAATCAGTAGCAGATCTTAACCGTAGTGAGGCCATCATCATTCTGTCGTTTTTGCCGGGTACTGGATCATATCTGCAAACTGAAAGTTTTTCTTTGAGTATGTCAAGACGGGGTGACTTGAACGTGAGAGGACTCTGCATATCCCTAAGGTTTACTCTGTGTGTCAATGGTGGGGTGTGAAGACCCCCAGTCGCACCTCCTGAGGCGGAAGCTTGGGCATTATCTCTCTGTGGAGTCTGTATCTGAACTTGAATTTGTCCTTTGGTAGCGTCAGGTAGACGTGGTTTCGGTAGATCTATTTTAGCTGCGGGAAGTGGTGGAGGTGGAGGAATCTGTTGTGGTACTGGCGGAATATGATCTTGGGGCGGGTTACCACCCCCATCCCTGTCGTTAGGCAGGGCGCGGACAGGCAGATTGGTGTAAGCGGGTGCTACATCCTCTAGATAGGAATTTAGGAATATGTCTTTAGTGGTCCTGTGATTTACTTTAGTTGGCACCAATGGTGACGGCAGATTTTTCGGTATTTCTGAAATGGCCTCATGCGAACCCTCGGCCGCGAGATACATACCGTTTACGAGGTTATTTCGTGCACGGTCTACTTGCTCTGTTTTTACTCGGATCCCTTCAGTAACTAATTCGTTTTCTTGGGCTTTATCTGATTCTCTAAGTCTGTCTTCTCGTGAACTAGGCGTGAATTAGAGGTGTGTGCTAGAAACGTCACCAGGTAGGTGTCACAGAAGGGGTGGCACTAACAGAAATGTTGCAATGTCAGCAGAAATCGGAGACTTGGATGCGCGCGCAGCTGCATGACGTGTTATTGACGTGAAACTGGAGGGTGCAGGGGACTTGACATTTACACTGACGGAAAGAGACAGAAGTCTGGCATGTCAGATCAACTTGTACTTCTATCATATCTGATATCTGATGTTTGGGAACCATACTATCGAGAGGGAAAGGTCTCTGGGGCAGAAGCTATTCTATACTGACTGTGAGTGCGTGTGTAAGCGCCTGGGTGTCTGCATGAGAAGCGTGAGGGCATGGGCCTTCCATGGGAGCATGGTAACAGAGGCTATGAATTACTTGCACGGAGACAGGTTAGCCCTTTGCTCTGCAGATGAGGGGGGTGTTTACTGAAGCTAGTAGGCAGGAATGTATTTTCGAGGAGCGGAACAGATAACTCGAAGGTTATAGTCAGTCTTGGCAGGCAGCAGGCTGAGCTGAGCACGGTGGGCCGCGCTGGAAGTAAGTCAGAGTTCACGGGTACAGAGGCAGCCTGGGCTGAGGTTTTCAGAGTCAGAAGCCAGAAAAATGGCTCGATGGCAGAAATTCAGGGCCTACTTGGTCAGAGCTGAAAAACGAGTAAAGTACAATACAAAAAGACGTTGGCATAGCATACTTAGGAACGCACTATTCAACCCATTCAGGGTGGGTCTGAAAGAGGACATGTTAACGTTGGACGCAAATGTATTTGCGTCTTCGTAGCTGGCACAGGAGGGAAGTTACATGCACTTTAAGCTGGTACATGGAGTCGGTGGGGTACACGCTAGGGAACACAATCTTGACCATAAAATTTATATTTTCCTCAAAAGTGTCCCCTTCAAAGCTACAATTCTGTGTCCAGCAAGTTGTGTACCTTGGTCACTTGCTGTCCAAGAGGGGTAGACAGTTGACACCTGACCGCATTCAGTTAATTGCACATCTTCCACAGCCCAAGACACAAAAGGAAGTACGGGCCTTCATTGGCCTCACTTCTTACTGTAGACAATGGATCCCCCAGTATGCATATCTAGCCAAACCACTCATACAGTTGACAACACAGGAGGCAGCGACTTCGACTGTCCTCCCTTGGACTCAAGAACATACACTTGCTTTTGATGAACTGAAGAAAGCTCTATGTCAAGCACCAGTTTTAGCGACACCATGTTACAGCAAACCTTTTACACTTTTTGTCACTGAACGCGATGGCACAGCATTATCTGTTCTCGCACAAGATCAGGCAGGAAAACACAAGCCTTGTGCTTACTTTTCTAGTACATTGGATCCAGTGGCTCAGGCTCTGCCTGCGTGCCTCAAATCAGTTGCAGCAACAGCTCTAGCAATCAGACAAAGCGACTCCATAGTGTTAGGACATCCCCTGACAGTACAGGTTCCACACTCAGTGGAAGTTCTCTTGAACAGGACACAGACACAACACTTGACCATAGCAAGACTGACAGGATATGAACTGACACTGTTCCAGCCACACATAGAAATCAGACGTTGCAACATCCTAAACCCTGCTACACTTTTACCCTCAATCACAGCAGACCCTACACCACATGACTGTGTAGAAGTCATTAACACAGTGACAAAGCCTAGACAAGACTTGACAGACATTGCATTACACGACCCAGACCTGACACTTTATGTGGATGGTTTATGTATGAGAACAAGTACAGGAGAGTTAGTGGCCGCATATGCAGTGACCACCGATACTGAAGTCATAGAAACTCGACGAATTGACACCTTGTCTGCCCAGGCAGCAGAGCTCGTCGCTCTGACCCAAGCTTGTATACGAGCCAAGAACCTGAAAGTAAACATATACACAGATTCACAGTACGCATTCGGAGTCGTTCACGATTTTGGTGTCCTCTGGCAAGAGAGAGGTTTTCTGACCTCTCATGGGGCCAAGATTCAGCATGGTCCCCTTATTCAAGCTCTGTTAGATGCAATACACTTGCCTACAGCCATAGCCGTTATGAAGTGCAAAGCACATACTAAAGTAACTGACACTATTTCCCAGGGTAACGACCTGGCGGATCGAACAGCTAAACTTACGGCACAGACTCAAACAGATATTCCAACTGACACGACGAAGACTGAAGTACCATCACTGACAAATTGCATGACAGTCAGGGATCCCTTACAAGATGTACTCGACATACAGACACATGCTACTCCAGACGAAATCAAGAAATGGACTGAACAAGGAGGGGTCCAGACCGATCAGGGATGGATGACAAAGGGCAAAGCCACATGTTTTCTCCCCGACTCCATGGTTCAAGTTATCATTAATACAGCACATAGTCCAGCACACTTAGGAGAAAAAGCCATGTTAGACAGTATACAGAACATCTGGTTCAATAAGCATTTACGTGCAGCAGCGAAACAGAAAGTGCGTACCTGCATGATCTGCATGATCTGCATGATCTGTTGTCAGTTCAATCCAGGTAAAGGCATTCCAGTGGAACAAGGTGGATTTCATCCTCCTGACCACCCTTTTGAAGTCCTCCAGATGGATTATATTCAGATGGACAGATGTCGAGGATTCAAGTATGTCCTCGTAGTTGTATGCGCACTATCTAGATGGACAGAAGCGTACCCAGTCCCAGATTACACTGCTGTGACCACTGCCAAGCAGTTGGTCCGTGAATTTTTCCCGCGATACGGCTTGCCCCGTGTCGTGTACTCAGATAATGGACAGCTATTCTCTTCTGAATTAATGAAACAAGTATCTCTTCTGTTAGGGTACCAGTGGAAATTCCATTGCGTACGACATCCAGAGGCAGCAGGTCTCGTCGAGAGACACAATCAGACTCTAAAAACACGACTAGCGAAGGTCTGTGCAGAAAAAGGCGTGGATTGGATGGTAGCCTTACCGGTTGCCCTCTTTTACATGCGTATGGTAGCTCATTCCAGAACCGGACTATCCCCGTACGAGGTGGTTTTTGGTAGACCGCCGAATATGTGGGATACGCCTATGCCGTGCAGAATTACTGATGTTGACAGTAACATGCTGACAGATTACCTGGCTTCCTTGATGTCTGTACTACTTTCTTGTCGTTCACAGGTTGCAGCTGCCTTCCCCGACAACACCCAGGTGAAGAGCCACGAAATCGTTCCAGGAGATCTGGTTTGCATCCGCAATTTTGACCGATCAAGCCCTCTGGAGCCCCGCTGGCGTGAGCCGAAGTTAGTGTTGTTAACAACGAGGACCGCCGTCAAGGTCGAGGGACGCAAAGGCTGGCTCCACGCCCATCATGTGAAGCGTTTCCATGGACTTGGCCCGGTAAAGGATTCTAAGGACTGTTTCGCGAAGGACTCTGAGAACTGCCCCGAGAACATTGACATTAAACTCCCTTTGCTAGAAAAGACTCCGCAACAGGATTATAGACAGAAGTTACGGTCTAGTAAGTCAGACAGCGTTTAATTGTTTAAGTCCCCCTCGGGTGAAGCGGTTAGACAGGTTCCTGACATGTATAAGATCGTAGACCCAATCAGTCAGAGAGATAGGCGGACAGAAATGAAAGAAAAATACTGCAAGAATCTACGCAGTAGATGCATATTAACTCTGATCAGTATGTTTTTCCTGAGTATATCGATTATATGTATAAGCTTGACGCTACATGTTTTCTTTCCTCCTCTTGGTTCACATGTACATTCTTCCTTCAACGACACTGTAGAGCACACATTCAGTGACCTGCCACCTCACGAATTATCCTATCGACTAGCACTGCGCAACAATACTTTCATCCGTATGTTACACCATTCTCACCAGACCAGCAATGTAACAGATTGCTGGGTATGTGGCCGACTCCCACCCTACCAGAAAATGAAGGGAGCTCTGCCTCTTTTTCCTTATCCGTTTTCGCACAATGGTTCGTGCGGAGCATGGTTTGCTTTAATGTCATCACTAGACAGTAAATCCACAGTCGATTGGATATGGGGAGACCTGAATACAGTAATAAGGCATGTTTTGCCGATAAAGATGGTCTTCTCCAAAGGAAAGGAACAGATCTAGAAAATGAAGTGTACGAATTAGGAAATTTTTCCCTTAACCTCATGATTCTGAATGTCCAGTCCGAGACCAATACAGGTTCACCGTTTATAGCAGTCTTACCAGTGACAGGTGAATTATGCGTTAGGAAAATTGGTTCAGTGCACCTAGGACACAGTGATTGTAATACTGTTTTCGAATTCAGTGATAAAGGAAAGTCTACTTTCAAAGCTTCCCGTCATTCCTATTTTATTTGTGGTCAGACAGCTTATGTACGTCTGCCCTTGGACTGGGGTGGAACGTGTTATATTGCGTTCCTACTGCCACCTGTTTTTCTAGCCCCATCCCATTATCATCGAGATTCCCAACTTATACATGTAAGACACAAGAGGGAGATCGAGTCCCCAATTATCGATTACACTGAGTCAGCATGGGACCAGTACAAGGATTACATTAAAGGATACTTCTGGTTCATAGGCCCCGTCCAAAATAGTAAAATAATACGTAGGTTAACGAGAACTCTTGAAGCAGTAGTGAACGAGACTACTTCTGCCTTAGGAAACTTGACCGAGGAGCAGTCTGCTATGAGACTTGTTGTTCTTCAGAACCGCCTTGTTCTTGACGTCATTCTGGCCGATAGGGGCGGAGCTTGTAGAGTGATTGGCTCCAGTTGTTGTGTTTTCATTCCTAATAACGCAACATCAGTGTATGCAGCAATAACAAGACTCCATAAGATAGCTTGTGAATTGCATCAGGACCCATGGTCTTGGTCCGGCTGGCTCTGGAGTGTAATAGCAGGATGGGGCTGGACCGTACTGTCATTTCTAGGGATAGTACAGCTCATAGTATTCAGTTGTTGTCTCTGTCTGCAATGTGGCCCAGCGATTTGCGGCTTGTGTGCCACTGCTTGTATTCCCCGTCCACGTCCACGTTCCCGTGCACGAATAACAAAGGATGAGCAAATGATGCTATATGAACAAATAGATGGTCTCATGAAAATAGATGTATCCTAAAGGGCGCAGTAGGGGACAAGGAGGGAATGAGGAAACAGAAATTTTATGTGGCCAGTGTGTCCCCCCCCTCGCACCCTATCCATGTACCTATGCTCTATGTATGTCCATGTTATCGTGTAATTCCCTTCCCGTGCCTGTCATAATAATGCCCCGGCATTTCCGTCTAATGTTAGTATGTTAGTTATTAGGCCTTCCATGAATGGAACATTAATTCTGCACTGAGGCCTACGTTGCCAATGCATTTACATGATACACGTTTAAATATCGCGAACCACACGTTTTTGTGGCCCAGCCGAGCCAGGCCCTGATTTTAGGCTCCGAGACTCTTCTGTCTCTGAAAGCTGCAGTTTAGGTATGCATCCCTGACCTCTCCCTCACTTCCTGCTCAGCCGAGAGGTGCCCAGCCTGGCCTGCCTGCCTGCCAAGACGGTATTTTGCCTACAAGTTATCTGCTCAGCCTCCGCAAAAACACATTCCAGTCTAGTGAAAGAGGTAAACATTTTCCGCCTGCAGAGCATAGGGCCTAGCCTTCCTGTCTCCATGCAAGTGATTTACTGAACCCGTTGCCATAGTAGGCCCATGGCCCCACGCAATGCACGAAGAAATATATGCACACACTAGCATTTAGTGATGAACGGCCTTTTACTCGAGAGACCTTTACTTCAGACAATACATCCTCCAAACACAAGATATCAGATATGCCAAAGGTGCAGGTCGTTCTGACATCCCAGACTTTAGACTCCTCTACTAGTGCTAAAGTCAGCCCCCAGCTCTTCCCAGTTACACGTCAATTTCACGTCATGTTCAGTTGCGCACACATGTAGGGTAAAGGTTTCTGCTGACCCTGCAGACCTCCTCTATGCATCCACCCACCTATGACGCACCTATGACTCGTCAAGTGAACACCCACGTGTACGCCTCTTTACACGCCTTCTTTTACGCCCATGTGTTCTTATCTCTCTTTTCACTTGCTCCGCCTGGAGTGTTCCGCCTACTGTATTCCTTGCAATTATATGGTTTTACTATATATAATGTGTGATGTTAATAAAACGTTAGATATCCCTTCCTGAACCTTAGTGGTGATGGAACCCGATTCTCATTGACTCGAGTCATTTAAATTAAAGCCCTTTCTGACTCAGATACCACGGACTCTGCCTCTCATTTTATGAGCTATCCTTATTGTTATTAATGTATAGAAAAATAGTCTGGGTAATTTATTTACCACAAGTGGCCTCTGAGGCCTACTAAGAAAATGGCCGTTCTGATGAACTGCGAGTGAATGATAAACTGCGCATGTGCATCCAAAGTCTGCAAGCGCGAGTGAGCTGCCTGTACTCGGATGGGAGGTTCAAGGTTGCCTTGCCCTGGAAGCCAGGATGGGTGCCAAAATATGGACAGTCGAGTGTTCAAAACGTGGGAAAGCAACGCGACGTTGCGAGTCAAGGAAGTGACCAGGCCAAAGACTGTCCTAAACAAAGCAGTATTATAATTTTGCTGATTCTCCGTGAATATGATGTTGTAATGGTGAGGAGATGCTCACCCACCCCAAATTGTCCAATCAGAACCCGAATTGGTGATTTTAGATACTTTTTAGAATAGATTAAGTTAGGAAATTAGTGTATAAAACCCCCTGATTTTGCTTAGAGGCATCGCTCCTTTCGATTTCCTCTGGAGATGCTGCCGGACTGAAGATCGATTCTTGGATGTAAGATCGCCTTAATGCTTGTTTGTTTTCTTTGCAGGACTGTTAGGATAAGATGAGGGTGTTAGTTAGGGATATTAGGAGAGAGTGAATTTGGAACTATCTGTTCTTCAACTGAACTTTTAAATAAATGTCTATTTCTGAGCTCTTATATAAATGATCATTTTGAAATAAAGTTAAAGATTTTTACTGAATAAAGAATTAATAAATGCCTAACTGTCAGTCATACTAAAAGTTTGCTTTGAATAAAAATTAGATAAATGGAGAATTAATAGCTGGTCTTGTATTTTCCTAGGCCTGATTTTCGTTCTAGCAGATCCATTGCCACAATGGTGGTGTGCCTGAATAAAACGGTGTTTAATGAAACCATGGTAATGGTGTGGAACACGTTAAAGGCTTTTATAAGCCAGATGAGTTGAGTTGAGTTGAGAGAGAATTTGTAGAGCGCTACTTTGCCCAAGGGCGTCCAGGCGCTAGAGATGGAATAAAGAGCTGTGTGGTGAGAGGCGGGAGGGAGGATCAGTTGTAAGCCTGCCTGAAGAGCCAGGTCTTCAGAGCCTTTCGGAAAAGGGGGTGGGAGGTAAGTTCCTTGATCTCAGCCGGAAGGGTATTCCAAATTTTAGGAGCACAAGAGCTGAAGGCTCTGTCGCCCCACCTGGCTTTGCTGGTTTTATGGACAAGCAGAAGATGTTTAAAGGCTGACCGAAGTGCCCTGCCGGGGACATACGGAGTTACCAGGGGTTTAATGTCTTCAGAGCCAAGCCCGTGCAGGCACGATGGGTGAGACATAAGACCTTGAACTCTATTCTGGCCTGGATAGGAAGCCAGTGAAGGTCCTTCCTAATAAGAGTGGCTGAGGCGAGTTTTGGGGCATCAGTGACAAAACGAGCTGCTGCATTTTGGACTGTTTGCAAACGCTGTATCTGAGATTTGTTAATTCCCAGGTACAGTGAATTACAATAGTCTAGCCTTGAGGAGATTAGGGCCGACGTAACCAGTTTACGGGCATCGGTGGAAAGATAATGAACTAATCTCCTCAAGGTTCTAAGAACACCACAGCAGTTTTGAAAGGAGAGTTTGGTATCAAAGATGACACCTAGGTTCCGGGCAGATTGAGAGGGCAGTGGACAGGTTCCTAAAGAAGAAGTTCACCAATCCATTGACCAGATCTCCTCCTTGCCCCCGAAAATCATCACCTCCGTTTTTTCCCCATTCAATTTAAGGGAGTTCCTCACCATCCAGTTTGCAACCGATTCCATGCAATTCCTGAAGTTTCGAGATGTAGTTTCAACCGTTTGAGAAAGGGAGACCATAATCTGAGTGTCGTCAGCATAGGAGAGAACTTCCAGCCAAATCTTACAAGCCTGGAAAGAGGTGTGACATAAATGTTAAAGAGCGTGGGGCTCAGGGACGAACCCTGAGGCACCCCGCACTGCACAGGCTTGGCTGGGGAAAGAAAGTCACCCAGCTTGACCCTCTGTGCACGGCCATCCAGGAAAGATTTTGAGAGACTGAGTGCAGGTCCGTCCACTCCTATCTCCTTGAGCCGTTCGACTAAGATGGAGGGGGATAGGGTGTCGAAAGCGGCAGTAAGGTCGAGCAGGACCAGAAGTGTAGCCTGGCCACTGTCGACCTTAGCACGGATGTTATTGGTGATGACAGTCAGGGCGGACTCAGTGCTGTGAGACCTGCGAAAGCCGTGCTGAGAGGGATCGAGAAGGCTGGAGTTCTCCAGGAAGGCACTCAGATGGTGGTTTAAATGGGCCTCTAGCATTTTTGCGGGTGCTGGGAGTAGTGAGATAGGCCGAAAGTTTTTAAGGATCCTAGGATCAAGTGAGGCCTTTTTAAGGAGGGGCTTAACTATGGCCATTTTCCAGAGGGTCGGGAAAACACCTTGATGGATGGCTAGATTGGTGACTTCCAGGAACACAGGGAGTAGAACATCTCTACACTCTTTGAAGACCTTTAGAGGGCAGGGATCAAGAGGGGAGCCTGATTTAAGCCTATCCAAGTACCCGTTGAGTTGCTCTAATGTGATCGGGGGAAAGTAAGAGAGCTACCCTGTGGTAACTCTGTCGGGTCTTTGGTAAGAGGATAGGGAGGAGGGGTAGGGGGGATCCTAGTGCTTGGTTGCAGGCTTCTAAGCTGGTGTAAATATCAGCTATCTTTGTGTGAAAGAAGGCTGATATCTGATCACATAGCTCCTGAGATTCTGTTACCGGACTGGGGGCTTGCAAAACTGACAGGGAGTCAACAATGTTGAATAGTTCCCTGGAGGAGGTGAGGGAAGCAGTCAGTTTAGAGAAATGTGATTTTTTTTCTGCGAGCACCGCAATTTTATAATCTTTAAGTAGGAGTTTGTGTTTGAACCTTCGTCCGGATCTAGATTGACTCTCCAGAGCCGCTCTTGTCTCCTACATCCCTGCCTCAGAGATCTGAGAGAGTCGGAGTACCAAGGGGCCGAGGGACGTTTCCTAGCGGAGTAAGTCTGTTTAATGGGAGCAAGTTTATCCACCGCTTTTGAGATAGCGTTATGCAGATCAGAAGCTGCAGAGTCAATGTCATTTGTAAGAGATTGGGGTTGGGTGGGCAAAAAGGGGGCTAATAGATGACTATTTATTGCTCTGAAGTTTTTTTTGAGTTCCCACTTGCAGGGACTTGCTAGGGATAAGGGGAGGTTGGGATGTATGAAATCCAGGGGAATGGCCATATGGTCTGACCAGGACAGAGGAAGGGGGGTTCCGGGCTCTACCCTGAGGTCATTAGTGAAGACCCCGTCCAGGGTGTGGCCAGCTGAGTGTGTGGGGCCTTTTACGATCTGGTTAAGGCCGATGGATGACAGAGAATCCATCAAGGAGGCAGTATCAGCGGAGTCCTCTATATCTAAGTGAAAGTTAAAATCTCCAAGAATGGTGAAATTAAGTCTGTCTATGTAGGGTTCAAGCAGCTTGAGAAGCTTCTGAATGAAAGGAGGCCGGGGGCCAGGAGGCCTATAAATCAAAATCCCCGCAAAAGAGATTGATGGGGAAGGACTGAGTACAAAATAAAGAGCCTGAAAGGAATCGGATGGCAGGGAGAGGGGCTCAGTTCTGCAACTTATAGAAGATCTGTGTAATTTGCCCAATCCTCCACCAATACGCCCGACTCTATCCATTCTGGACAGGGAATAACCCTCCGGGGGATAGCATCCAGGAGTTCGGGTCCAGAATGGTCTGCAGCCCAGGTCTCCGTAATGAAGACCCAGGGAGGTCTTTTATTGGAAGTAAAGTCTCTGAAGGCGAGATTATTTTTGATGAGGGATCTGGTGTTCATAAGGAACCCTGTCTCATTAGTGGGCTGGGGAGGCTTGTGCCTTCCCAATCTCGAGTGTCTATTTCGGGGGAGATATGGGCGGTGGCTAGCCTCCTTTCCCAGACACGGGCAGGTAAATGCTTCCGCAAAGCCCTCTGGGGGGACCAAATGATGGCAGGGCATCTCTAAGGGTGTGAAAGACAGCAGGGTATGTAGTGGATAAATGCATTTACCATAGGTGGGGGGAACAGGCTGGGCAGCGTGGCCGACTTCCGGCGTTTCCTCAGCGCTGACGGGCGCAGACGGGCAGGACTCTGGCACGACTCCGGCACAGGTCCGGCGCGTCCGCTGGTCGCGTCCGCTGCGCGGAGGCATGCCCGCCCCCTTAAGTACGCGACTAGAGCGCGTCACAAGCACTCCAGCACACCCAATATGTCTGCCGTGCAAATCCTGGCCGGGACCACCTCGACAGCGTCAACGCTCGGCTGCGAGTGGCCCGGTCAGCAGGGAGGAAAGTAAGGGGAGAAAAAGGCTTTGCAATTAAGCCTGAGCCCTTGGGAATAAGTATTAAAATTCGTACATCAATTTTAAAATTAGACCATAAAGTTTAAAGTTTAAAGACAAAGAAAATAATTCTAGGGTTCAAATTATACATTTGGAGATTAATCATGTTCACGTTATATGTTTGTGGACCGTTGTACAGCAGAAGAATTATCTCACGACCTGGGGGGTGAACTCCACTCCGTTCGCAGAGTTTGTGGAGTGCGCAGCTCTCACAGTTCTGAAAAACTGAATGGAGTTTTTTCCTCTCTCCCCAATGGTAAGTTGTCGAGCAAGAAAAACCCAACGGTAGACCGCTTCCCAGTGAGATTTTTCAATGCAGTGGTTGCTGAATGGTCGCTACCGCTCATGTCGAGAAACCTTCCATTCGCGTTGAGGAAGCTGTCGCTCATGTAGAACTTTTACTCGACTGGCAGAAAGAAGCAGCACCCTATTGCAATGTGTGTGATGCCATTCGCTCTGATTTTACAGCGCGGGAAAAACATTGCAAACTTAAAATCAGTGTAAATGGTGTGAGGTAACGCAATCCACGGTACGCGGAACTCCACGTAGCTTGGCAGAGTTTTCTCGTAACCTCATGGATTTCCGGTATGCGAAACCTCCTCTAGCCCCGCCACAACTTAATTATCTCCAGCTGTTAACTTCAAAAGTACAGTTGGTAAATTGTATATGGAAGAAAGCACCAGCTGCATACTTCACTAGGAGTCAAAAAGTGTATGAATATAGCTGCTTGTTTGCCTATGAAACCCAGGATTAAAGGGCCTCAAATAGGATTGTTTCAGTTCAGACAGCTTATTTCTGATACAATTACAATACTGGAATAGTTTCCTTGATTTTTTATGAAAGAATATACACCTACTCTGCAAGGTGCAGTGCCACTGAGATGTTGTCCTGTTGTGAGCTTACTTATGTCAGGCGCGCTTGACAATTCAATTACTTTAATAAGGTGTGAGATGCAGTGATAGTCTTTCCTAAAGTTAAGACATCAGAAGAAAGCTCAATTCTGATTGAGTTCTATAAAACATTTGCATCTACTTTGGCACCGTCGCTTTGAGAAGTCATTAATGAGGCATCTGTTGGTTTAGTAGTACCACCTTCATGGGGTTGTATTAATGGTACACAGACAAAATATCGAGTTTTAAATTTCGATATACAATTATATCGAAGTTTAAATATCGAAGGGACATAATATAGAAGGTAAGTAATATCGACACTCTTAATATCGAAATTAGTAATATCGAAGTTTTAAATATCGATGTCAGTAATATCGAAGTAAATAATTCCGATGTTACTAATATCGATTTTTAAATAAATTTTGTGTATATTATATTGTATTTATTATGTTTTATAATTTATTTTTAATGTATTTTAATTAAATGTTGTCTTTTAGTACTGTAGCGGGTTGTGGCTTTATAGTGAAATAGGGTGGGAAGTAATTTAATTATGTTAAATTAATTAGTAATTAGTAGGAATTATTAATTAATTAATTGAGAATAATTTTTAATTAATTTTAATTAATTTAATAATTGATAAATATGTTCTGTAGCGCGTTATGGGTTTATAGGGGAATAGGGTGGGAAGTAATTTAATAATGTAGAAATAATTATAAATTAGTAGGAATCATACATTAATTTAAAATAATTGGTAATTATATATAATTATTTTGGTAATTGTTTTAAATTAATTGATTAATTGATAAATATGTTCTGTAGCGGCTTATAGGTTTTTAGGGGAATATGGTGGGTATTTCATTATGTATAATTAATTATTAATTAGTAGGAAGCATACATTAATTTTTATTAATTGGTAAATAATTTTAATTAATTGGTAATTAATTTTAAATAATTCATTAATTGATAAATGTGTTCTGTTGCGGGTTGTGTGTTTATGGGGGAATATGGTGGGAACTAATTTTAATGTAATTAAGTAATAATGAATTAAAAATCATTGTTAAGTTAATTTTATAAGTGTTAATTATTTATAAATTGGTAATTAAATATTATAAAATTGTATTTTTTAATGAGTATTTTAGGTTAGATATATTTAGCTAATCATGTTTTTAATAATTATGTATATGTATTGTAAATGGTTTATATTTATTTAACAGATCATATTTGTATTATTAAAAAAAAGAATTTTTTATAAGTATGCTATTTTAACCCCTACGCTATCCAACACTTTCCCTAGTGTTGCACTCTCTCGAGTGGGAATAGTATTTGTTACCCCTACGCTATCCAACACTTTCCCTACTGTTGCACTCTCTGGAGTGGGAATAGTAATTTTTACCCCTACGCTATCCAACACTTTCCCTACTGTTGCACTCTCTGGAGTTGGAATAGTAATTGTTACCCCTACGCTATCCAACACTTTCCCTACTGTTGCACTCTCTGGAGTTGGAATAGTAATTGTTACCCCTACGCTATCCAACACTTTCCCTACTGTTGCACTCTCTGGAGTTGGAATAGTAATTTTTAACCCTACGCTATCCAACACTTTCCCTACTGTTGCACTCTCTGGAGTGGGAATAGTAATTGTTACCCCTACGCTATCCAGCACTTTCCCTACTGTCGCACTCTCTGGAGTGGGAATAGTAATTTTTACTCATACGCTATCTAAAATGTATTTAGCTTTTTTATTAGTTTTATGTTGTTATTAATTGTTATTTATGTGATTATTTTATGTATATAAATGTATTAGTAATTTATTATATTTTTATTAGTTTATAAGTTATGAAAATAATTAATTTAGAGTCATTATTAATGAAAAATATATTATGTATTATATATTTATTAATATTACTTTGTATTACATTATGTATTAATTTTAAATATTATAGGACATTTTTAAATATGTTTATTACATTTATAAGTATTATTTTGTTAATATTAGATTTTTATTTTATAAAAAAAAACGATATTTTACAAAAAATCATATTTTTGTCATTCTATATTTTTTTTCTCAATATATTTGTACTTACCTTGTTAGGGATAGGATTCCGATATTTTCGCCTTCGATATTTTTGTTCCGATATTTTTGTATATCGATATTTGTGTATTCAATATTTTGTCAGACATTCGTATTAACATTGTCATGTTTCTTAAAAGTGTGAAACTGGGGAAGACAACATTATTTACTTCCCATCTCTTTAATTAATGAAGATGAAAAGAATTACTCAAAGAATTTGTCCAAGGCTCTTGATAAAGTTGTTTTAAATATTGTTTCACAGCAACAGCATTGTTTTGTGCTGGATGGAGAAACAGCAATGGCACAATTTTATCAATAACATTATTTGGTGCTGCCAAAATCTTGCAAATAGAATGGTCTATTTCTTCTTAATATGGAGAAGGCATTTGATAGTGTGTCCTGACGGTACCTCTAGGTCATTTTGCATCATATCAGTGGTGGCGGGCACAGGTAAGTGCAGTGGGGCAGGGGTGGATTGAGAGTGGGGGGGGAAGTTGACAGGCGACGGAATCGGTATAATTAAATAAATAAACAATATCTATTCCATCGTCTGTCGGCTGCCCCCTTGCCATGCCCTGCCCCGCCCCACTGCCCAACTGCCCCACCACACTTACCTGTGCCGCCACCGCTGGATCATATGGATTTCAGGCAGACATTTATTTAAAGTATACATACCCAATTTCTACTATTAACCGCAGGAGAAATACCAATTGTCTCTTCAATACCATTACTTTTGTCTCTCATAATTGTGATTCCTGCAATCCAGCTGTTTGTTTTCTGTATCACCAATAGTATACAATTCCTTGCCTTTTAACACATAAAACAAATAACAAAGCCTTACTACCAAAAATATTGAAAGGAAAGTGATGCAAAAAAAAATATTTACAGAATTAACAATAAACAATAACAGCAGCCCAAGGTCAATCAGAAATATAGGATAAACGGAATACAATTATACCAAAGACACAAGAACTAGCGAAGTATACAATAACAGAAATAGAGAATAAAAAGCAGGAGCTGTAAATACCATAAAAAATGGAACATCTGATATAATAGTCTCTCTTCTGATTGCAACAATGATGTAATACAAGAAGACAAACACATCACAGACAGGACACTCTTATAAAACACAGAAAAGTATGAGAATATGTGATATCAATAGTCTCATAAGAAGTACACTGATAATATCATGAAACAAATGGAGTATATCGCCACAAATCCCATTTGATGTTCCCATTCCATTTCTTGACACATCTTAATGTATTATTTTCATTTGACACATTCATCATAGTGTATGTTTTTATCCTAATAAGTCACTTTAAAGAAGGTAAGAATAGTTGAGCCATATCTTGCATTCAGTTTTTAAGTCTAGTCTCATGTTCCAAAATTATTTTCTCTTATTGACATTGTCACACATGACAGCCATTGTACTGAAGCTTTGTGACAGTACCTGCCTTAGCTGCTTCTGCTCCTTAGTTGCCTTGACTACTTTCATGAGATCAGTGAACTCTAGAAAAGTTATACTAATACCACTAGGTTTGTTATAGTTACAGGAAAATGGTTCAGTACACCTAACTGGTGAACCCTTTGAGTACTTAGGTCAGTAAAATCTTTTTAACCCAACAGCTTAACTAAACTATTTCTAAGAAGGCCCCAAGGTCAGCTCCTCCTTACCTTTTTGTTAAAACCTACATTTTTAGGCTGTTCCTATGGTGCTGAAGGACTGCCACTCTGCTAGACTGCTGCTCTGGAAGAACTGATTTTCTGCTGTGCAGACCTGCCACCTACCTGCTGCGCTCCTTGCCTGGTTGAGAAGGACTGGACCTACACCACTTGAACTGAGAGTTGCTCAAAGGGCTTGCCTCCTGTTGGAAGTCTCAGCGACATCAATGACTTCAATCAACTCCACAGCCAGCACCTGGACTCTGCCAACTGAGAGCCTTGCCCTGCCAAGTGGTGCCAAATCGTCCATGGCCCCTGTGAGTGGGTTTAAAGTGCAAATGCAAAAACTCATGCATCACTGTAATTACGAGACTCAAAGCAAGTGCATTTCCTTCAATGCAATGCATCGCCGCTGCTGCTGAGATCGAGGACAGCGCATCTCCTGTGCGTTGCAGCTCGAAGATAACGCATCACCTACATCAGAGGGGTTCAGCGATGACTCTTCTCTGACTTGCATGGATCAGAACCGACACTTCACCTCCATCCTAAGGATCTATGCCGACGGATCACCTCTAACTGCTCCTCGCATCTCACCTTTGATGTCAACGCAAGCTCGAATAAGGGTACTGGTTTCATCGGGACAAGTTCTGTATCCGACTTAAACTCCATTGCGGTCCGCCTCAACTTTTGGATTTGACTGGGTCTAGCGTGACCAGATAACATCAGTTGGCTCTTTATGCGTTTAAGCACTACATTGCAAGAAATTCTTTAAAAATTCATAACTCTCGTTCTACCTATTGGATTTTCAATTATTTTGGTCTTGTTTTTCAATAAATGAAGCTCTATTTCTCTATCCAGGTGTGGCATCTTTAATGTGGGGTTTTCACAGTTTTAGTGTTTAAAGTGTTGCACAAATACTTTACAAATTGCCTCTTAAGTTAAGCCTGACTGCTCTGTACCAAGTTACCAGAGGGTGTGTACAGGTTAATTTAGGGTGTGCTTTTGACTTACCCTGACCAGTATTGTAGTCCCTGCTTGGACTGGGTGCATACCTCTGCAACTAGAAACCCCAGTTTCTATAAATCATAACCATCAATTCACCCTGCGCAGAATGAATACAATTCGATATGGCACAGGTAGGAACTAAGTTCAACTCCTTATCAAAGGAATGACTGTTTTGACAAGAATGTAAATTAAAATCCCCCAGCAGAGTTACAGGAGTATGTCACTCTTTAGTGCTAATGCTACTTCCCCAAATTTTCTTTATACAATTAACATGGTTTGATGTGTAGTATAAGCTGTTTGCATTATATTGGTTAACAAAAGTGATTTGGGAAAAGTCAGACTAATTACACGTAAATCCGTTCCATGTTATAGTTGAGACTTAAAGTAATTAAAACCCAGAAGCCCCCCTTTGATCTAACAAAAGCTGAGCTAATTGTGGGAACCAAAAGCTGTAATAGCCATAGCCATCTAAAACAAAACTTTTGCTGACCTCCCAAGTTTCCTATAGGCATATTATATTATAATTTATTTTAAAAAGTCAACCAGCTATGATCTCCTTCCTTGTCCCCCAAATCTTTTGGCATGAGTATAGGTCGACCTTGCTGCTAACCCTGCTCACAGTGGTGCCTCGAATAGTAGACCTTTCTGGGAACAGTCATCCATTGGTGTCTAAATTACTCAAGGCTTTATAATTTTTACTAGCTGGGATGTTAAAAACACATTATTTCTAAACCGATGACATATGGAGTTGCTGAGGGACATTAATTAAACAAGTCTCTCTGCAAGACTATACCTTTTGCCTAATCTACAAGGTACTGTCCCCTTGGTCTTTAACTGTGGTTAAATAAATCATCAGAATTGGCATGGGGCATGTTCTCAATCCATATAACTTCACCTCAATTAGACCATATAGGCCTTCTAAATCATCCCTGCTGCAGAACGTTTCAGGGTTTGCGACCCTGCCAGAATATGTAGAACCAGCAGGTAAACAATGGACTCATGTTTCCTTCGACAGTGTTGCCAATTGCTCCTCGGAGGACATTATTAACACCAAATGAAAGTGACAGAAAAAATTTATTGGGAAAGAGACATTTTCTGTTGTAGTAAGCCTTTAGTTTTAGAGACAAGGGATTCTAGTTTTTCAAAGTACTTGGCAATTATGGTCTCTATGTCTTTATTTGGCACAACATCTCTGCCTCAACCCCAACATTGAAGAGGTGAGCTTTTGAGCTTACGTATCCTATTGTTTTTCAAGGTACCACCAACAGGGATGAGCAGGATCAGATGGGCCAGGTCTTGGTTAGGCATGGGCGGAAAATCCGTTCCGCTCGCGGATTTTGCGGATTTTCGGGAAATCCGCAATCCGCGAGATTTGCGAATTTCCTGAAAAATCCGCAAATCCGCGAGCAGCGGATTTTGCTCGCACTGCTCGCACTGTTCGCGTGAGTTCACGCCCCGCGAATAAGTGCGAAATTGCAGAAATACGATTTTAGCAAAACTGAAAGTAACTACTTACCAGGTTCAAAAGTTCAGGCTCATCATTAGTAGCCATTTCCTGTAGTGCTTCCTGAGGGGCCCCTCCAGAGTTCAGTTGCCAGTTGCAACTATTATGTGACCCTGCTCTGAACCTCAGAATAGTTACACATATGCCACAAAGGTCCTGAATTACAGCTAAGGGAGACAAGCAGGAGCCAGGCTGGAAGTTAAAATCCATTAATCAGCCCCTAATTCATTATTGTCAGTTGGGGCAGGGCAGGTGTTGTAACTAATTTTGCAACAATGAAAGCACTTAGCAAGTGCAAAAGATCACTAATCAGGGCGCACTAAGGAAGCAGGTGCCAGCTAAAAAAATATTCTGTGACACATTAATCAGCCCCAAATTAATTCAGGTCACTTGAGGCAGGGAAGGTGTGCTTTGCTTTGCCAAAAATAATGTACACTGGACAACCAGAGGGTGTGGTGATGAAACAGAGGGTGGCATGGGTGGGCCAGAGGGTGGCATGAGTAGTCAGAGAGTGGCAGTGGTGACAGAGAGTGGCAGTGATGAAGAAGAGTGTCCCAAACAGGTTGGACACGTAGAAACAACAAGTTCGCAAAACTTGCAACCCGACAGGTAAGTTCGCAAATTGCGAAATTGTAAAAACCCTCGCGAACTGGCAGAAACACGGGCGAACACAAAAAAAAAAAAAATCCGCAAATTCGCGGGAATTCGCGGATTTTGCGGATTGCGAGTTTGCAAATCCGCAAATTCGCGGATTGCCAATCCGCAAAATCCGCTCATGCCTAGTCTTGGTCAGGTCTTCACCTAGGCGCTGTGGACATCCCAATCACTTTAATGTGCATTATGCTGTAGGAGCCCCTCCTCCTCCTCCTACTGGGCTCAGGCATGGTGTTTTGTGGGCAAGAGATTACGCACAGTCCCACATACCAGAGTCAGCATCCCATGCTTCAGGAGTTCTCAGGTGCTTTAATGCACATTATGCTGCAAGAGCCCCTCCTCCTCGTGGCCTGAGGTAAGGTGGGTTGTGGGCAAGAGACTCCAAAGAGATCCACACACCAGAGGCAGGCTCGGGGTCATATTAGAAGGTGTCTGGTGTAAGGAATGTACACAAGTCAGTAATCATGAATCAGCACCAAAGGGGAGGCTCTCTAATGACAGACATTGTAACTAACTCACTCCTTCCCAGAACACAATTTTGAATGACTGTAAAAAAGTATTGACCTAAGACGTCTGCATAAATGCATGTGTTAATCTGTACTTTGGGTACTTGAGGAATGGTCCTACTGAAGGAAACCTATGGACTAAAGGTCTCAATCAAAATAATATGTCCATGAGAAAGACACCAGCAATATATGGGTTCTTTCCTAATGAATGTGGATTTTGATAATTCAAGGTTGGTGCTATTGATTGTAAAAACTGGGCTACCCATTTGTAACTTGCAGAGGACTAATTTATACATTCCCAACTACACTGGAGTGGTTGCTCCTTTTCACTTGCAGGTTAGATCACCATTTTCCAAAGGTTGAAATGTTTAATTCATTGTATATGTGAGTTTTCCCTGATAGGTAGAAAGAGAGCAGTTATTAGGTATTTTCTTCCGGCATAAACTGGATTGTTACAATTGGAGCCGGGAAACCCCTACCAACTCAAAAACACAATTTGGATAAAGTCAAAACACATTTCTGATAGAATCTGTAATGAACCATTGGTAACCATGTTTCAAGATGAAGGCAATTCCCATAGATGTGTGTGTAAAGTTCAAGAACTAAAAATAATTCTAACATCAAGGAAATAGCACAATAATTTTCCCAAATCAATTTACAAAATGGAGAACACTTTAATGAGTGGAAATGACATCAATACCATTTAAACATTAAAACAGGTTAAGAGGAAACATACATATAACTGCTTAATATTTGAAAGTAAAACCCACCTAGAAACATAAAGTTGAAAAGCAATATTTCACAGATGACCAGGACCTAGGTGATAATTCCGGTTGACCGTGAAGGATCAGAAGTCAGGTACATGGATAATTGTGTCAAGAATTTTGCCCTTGGATTTAATCTCCGACTGTTAGAATATTTCCTTCTTGTCAGTCCTACAGGCCCAGGCACATTGGGTAAGGCTTCTGGGAATCATATCTCCCTCCTGCCATGTCTCTTGCAGAGCCTATCCCCTTGTGATCAGCTGAGGCCCTTTAGAGTCAGGTGTCCGTCTTCTTTTTGCATTCCTGACACAGGTAAAAAGAGGTCAATAACTAAAAATTTAGACAGCAGTTCTAGTCTTTGTGTGCCAGCAGGACTCAGGAGACCTTGACAACTTGAGTCCTATTCTGAATTTTCTTCCGGTAGGTGTCTTCCTCCTTCCAGCAAGATCTTCTTCTTTAGTCAGACTCTATCCAGGCCCAGGAATGTTGTGAGGGGTGGTTGTTGTGATGCCGGGGAGATGGTGGTTGAGGTAACATATGTATCCTATTTACTAGTCACTGATTGGAGAAATTCTACCACTCAATCCTAACTACTCTTGCCCAGCTATCCCACCTCATTTTGCAGCACCACCTTTTTGCGGTGTCCAGTCTGGTTTTTTCCCTACTGTGACTATAGTCAGACTGTCTAGGAGGATCCTAGGAATGAGTAGTAGAAGCATTCCCTGACATGTCCAAGTCAAAAGCTGGTGTGCTAAACACAGATAGTTAATCCCTGATGTTAGACTTGGCATATTTGGTATGGTTTCCCCTGACTTTTTGCCTCTACCTCCTGTATTTTTGATACTGTGCTCGATCATGTTTTTGCTGGCTTAGATACTTCCAGCACTTTGCCACTACTGATCAGTGTAAAAGTGCAAGTACTCTCTGTGTACATTATTGTTATTAATTGATCTTCCTGATTGGTATATTTGATTTACTGGTAAGTCCCTTGTTAAGTGCACTGAAGTGTGCCAGGGCCTATAAATCAAATGTCACAAGTGGGTCTGCAGCACTGACTGTGCCACCCCCATGAGTAGCTCTGAAAAGGAAACTCAGGCCTGCCACAGCAGTGCCTGTGCACAGCTGTTAATGTTAACTGCAATGTTGACTTGATAAGTGCACCAACTTGCCAGGCCCTTTTCTTACATGTAAGGCACACCTATCGTTGGCCCAAGGTACCCCCTGAGCTTGGTGTCGTGTATGTGAAAGGTAGGATATGTACTGGGACATGTCCTGATAGTGAAATACTGCCAATTTTGTTTTTCACTATTGAAAGACTATCTTGCCTCATAGAACAGAATGCGAGTTTATTTAAGACACCTTATAAATATAACTTCCAATTGGAACAAGATAGAGAAATAACGTTTAGACTGTCTGAACTCAAAATTTAATAACATCTTTTTGTAAAGATGGCTTTTAAATTGTGAGTTTAAAAATGCCACTTTTAGAAAGTAACATTTCATAGCACAATTTCAGCAATGGATGCTTAAAGTGGTACACAAGACTGAGGAAATTTATGAGACTGAATTTTAATTCAGCTGTATGCAATGATATCAATTACATTCACATATGTTAAATATCTCATTTCATCAAATTACCACCATAGTTCATATAGTAATAACTCAATATAGTGCTCCGTGGCTGTCAAAGAAAGGGGTTTGAACAAGTAGGGTAGGGTGTGATTGCAATAGGTGAAGGGACAAAGAAAAGGAATTGTGTCCTGTGAACAATTCTACATCAATCTAAGAACATTTCCAGTCTTAAATAGATCACAAGATTCCCTAAATAAACATTACACGGGAGCCATCTATGGCTAATTGTATTTTGACGTGTATGTTGAAGAAGATACTGTCGACGTTTCGACCCCTGTGGTAAGGGCAGGTTATTCCTCAGTATAGGGTCTTCATCAGGACTAAAGGGGTTATGAGCACATTGTGGCGTTTGTGATGTCCCACTTCGGTTGGAGACTCGCGCCGTTATGTTGATTTTGTGTTCTTCTACAAAAGAGAACTGTAGGTGTGTGTGGAGTCCCGAACGGGTTGAAGACTAGCGTCGTTGTGGTGATTCAGATGTTCTCCTCCGAGGGGGAAGTTCAGCTCGTGCCTGGTAACGATGTAGGTTAATGAAGGAAGAAGGGTGTAGATCAGTCACACCATCTGTGTCCCAGCCGGAATGAATCCTAAGCGGAATACCGCTTAGGATTCATTCCGGCTGGGACACAGATACCTACAGTTCTCTTTTGTAGAAGAACACAAAATCAACATAACGGCGCGAGTCTCCAACCGAAGTGGGACATCACAAACGCCACAATGTGCTCATAACCCCTTTAGTCCTGTTGAAGACCCTATACTGAGGAATAACCTGCCCTTACCACAGGGGTCGAAACGTCGACAGTATCTTCTTCAACATACACGTCAAAATACAATTAGCCATAGATGGCTCCCGTGTAATGTTTATTTAGGGAACCTTGTGATCTATTTAAGACTGGAAATGTTCTTAGATTGATGTAGAATTGTTCACAGGACACAATTCCTTTTCTTTGTCCCTTCACCTATTCCAATCACACCCTACCCTACTTGTTCAAACCCCTTTCTTTGACACCCACGGAGCACTATATTGAGTGATTACTATATGAACTATGGTGGTAATTTGATGAAATGAGATATTTAACATATGTGAATGTAATTGATATCATTGCATACAGCTGAATTAAAATTCAGTCTCATAAATTTCCTCAGTCTTGTGTACCACTTTAAGCATCCATTGCTGAAATTGTGCTATGAAATGTTATGTAGCCGACCACTTTTTTGTAATTACACTTCGACCCAGGTCGGTGAGTATCAAGGGGTTACCCCGTTATTACCTACCACTTTTAGAAAGTAGGCATTTTCTTGTTTAACCATTCTGTGTGTCTCTGCCTGTTTGTGTATTGATTGTCTGATTTGGAAGTGACAGGGGCTGGGGACGCTCATTCACTTTAAACAGCTACTAGGGGGTTGAGGTTTGCTTGGCCCTTCCTGGATGACTCAGACCTGAGCTGAATAGGGCTTGGCTGAATTTAGAGTAAATGGAGGAGATTTTGTTGCATTTGAATTGGGCCTGCCTCCATTGCACAATGCTGTCTCTTGCCCCGGTGGTCATACTGCGCCAGTGTGGACGGAACTGGTTAGGACTGGGCTCAGAGACCCTTGCACAAAGAGAACAAAAGACATTTTGAGGTTTAGGCATTAGACCTAAAACCCCTGTACTTAAGACTACTTCTGGAATCAAGAGGAAGCTTTGCCAAGGTGAAGAACTGTGGAAACTGAGGAGTGGCACTGCCCTTTTGCTGTGTGTCTGGGGTTGGCCTGCAGTAGCTGTTTCTGCCAAGGAAAGGAAAAAAACTTTGCTGTGTGCTGTGTCCCCTGCTTGAAGAAGATCTCCAAAGGCTTGAGTAGAGCTTGCCTCCTGTTTTGAAGTCTCAGGGACACCAAGACTTTACGCCCCAGCTCCCCTGAACTTCCTTGCTGGGAGTTCTGACCTGCCAGGAGGTGCCTGTGACTGTCTTCGACCTCTGAAGATTGTTTCTGCTGTTGGTAGCCGGAAAAGGGATGTATGACGTTACAAAGCATACCTTTACAACACATTTTTTACAATGCTACATCTTTTTAAACGCATTCCATTACAACGCATGCCATTACAACCAATTTTTAAAAACTACCTTTACAACGCATTTCATGGATGTTGCATTGTAAAAGTTTTGTTGTAATGGTAGTGCGTTGTAAAAGTTGCGTTGTAAAGGTTGTTTCCCCGGAAAAGCAACGCAACTACAAGAAAATAGATGCATGACTCTTCTTGCTGCAGTTTTCCCACTGCAGAACTGTGAAGAATCTTCATGCATCGCTGCACTTGTAGCCGCTGCAAGAACTGAAGCATCGAGGGGTCGCGGCTGACACATCGATCGCTGTGGCATTCCGGATTTCCATGCATTGTACCCGTGTGGCAAGTTTTCCCGATGCTTTACCTGCGAATCGGAGTTGCCTCAGAATCGATACATCACTTTCCCCTTACAGTCTGGACCCGACGCAACGCTCTCCTGCTTGTAGCAGAAACGTTGCATTGCATCCCCAAGGTCTCAGGAAAAAATACATCTCTTTGTTTTTCGACGCCTCCCATCATTGCAGCTGTTTGGCCTTGTGAATTTTGTCACAACTACAGTTACTTTGAGAGAAATCACGCATCCACAGCATTCTGTGAATCCAGTTGCTTAAAACCTTTTTAAACGATTCAGAAAAGGGGGTGGTGATGGACAGAGTATCTGAATTAAACAGAACACTCATACCCAGTCAACAGATCAGGGCTTGATCCATCACCGTTTTTTAGCTCACTGCACCATCCCAGCTCAGAACCTGGCTACATGCAAATTAGTCTGTCCCTGGCCCAGTGCATCAAGGGAACAGGGCAGACCAAACTACCAAGCCAATTCTTATTCTGGGAAGGAAACAAGCTTCCCGGGGACCGGTTTCTGGCATTACAGCCGTCTTCGGCCCGGCTTGCTTGAATCCTGATGGTGCAATGAGCAAGGAACTCACATCTGAGTATACCCTTCCACGCTTATGGTGGACAAAACGATTCAGAAAAGGGGGTGGTGATGGACAGAGTATCTGAATTAAACAGAACACTCATACCCAGTCAACAGATCAGGGCTTGATCCATCACCGTTTTTTAGCTCACTGCACCATCCCAGCTCAGAACCTGGCTACATGCAAATTAATCTGTCCCTGGCCCAGTGTATCATGGGAACAGGGCAGACCAAACTACCAAGCCAATTCTTATACTGGGAAGGAAACAAGCTTCCGGGGACTGGTTTCTGGCATTACAGCCGTCTTCGGCCCGGCTTGCTTGAATCCTGATGGTGCTATGAGCAAGGGACTCACATCTGAGTATACCCTTCCACGCTTATGGTGGACAAAACGATTCAGAAAAGGGGGTCGTGATGGACAGAGTATCTGAATTAAACAGAACACTCATACCCAGTCAACAGATCAGGGCTTGATCCATCACCGTTTTTTAGCTCACATGGACAAAACGATTCAGAAAAGGGGGTGGTGATGGACAAAGTATCTGAATTAAACAGAACACTCATACCCAGTCAACAGATCAGGGCTTGATCCATCACCGTTTTTTAGCTCACTGGACAAAACGATTCAGAAAAGGGGGTGGTGATGGGACAAAAGATTCAGAAAAGGGGGTGGTGATGGGACAAAACGATTCAGAAAAGGGGTGGTGATGTGGACAAAACGATTCAGAAAAGGGGGTGGTGATGTGACAAAACGATTCAGAAAAGGGGGTGGTGATGGGACAAAATGATTCAGAAAAGGGGTGGTGATGGGACAAAACGATTAAGAAAAGGGGGTGGTGATGGGACAAAACGATTCAGAAAAGGGGGTGGTGATGGGACAAAACGATTCAGAAAAGGGGGTGGTGATGAGGACAAAACGATTCAGAAAAGGGGGTGGTGATGGGACCAAACGATTCAGAAAAGGGGGTGGTGATGGGACAATACGATTCAGAAAAGGGGGTGGTGATGTGACAAAACGATTCAGAAAAGGGGGTGGTGATGGGACAAAACGATTCAGAAAAGGGTTTGGTGATGGGACAAAACGATTCAGAAAAGGGCGTGGTGATGGGACTAAACGATTCAGAAAAGGGGTGGTGATGTGACAAAACGATTCTGAATCATTTTTGGCCACTATAGGTGTGGCAGGGTATACTCAGACATGAGTCCCTTGCTCACTGCACCATCAGGATTCAAGCAAGCCGGGCCGACGATGGCTGAAATGCCAGAAACCGGTCCCCGGAAGCTTGTTTCCTTCCCAGTATAAGAATTGGCTTGGTAGTTTGGTTTGCCCTGTTCCCATCATGCACTGGGACAGGAACAGACTAATTTGCATGTAGCCAGGTTCTGAGCTGGGATGGAGCAGTGAGCTAAAAAACGGTGAAGGATCAAGCCCTGATCTTTGGACTGGGTAAGAGTGGTCTGCTTAATTCAGACACTCTGTTCATCACCACCCCCTTTTCTGAATCGTAAAACCTTTTTAAAGACATTTTCTTAATACTTGATTGTTGGGTTTTTGTCATTTTGGTCTTGTTGAGTTCAGATAAAGATACTTTATTTTTTTTAAATGGTGTGATGTACATTTGCGGTGTTATCACTGTATAACTGTGTGTTTTGAATATAAATACTTTACACTACCTCTGTGATAGACCTGTCTGCTCGTGCCAAGCTATCCAGGGGGGGAGCAGGGGTTATCTAAAGTGGGTATCCCCCTTACCCTGACTAGAAGCAAGGGTCCCTATTTGGACAAAAGTACCTACCATTGTCAACTAGAGCCCCCCATTTCTAACACCTGCTAACTGGTCAATAGTCAATAGTCATATGCGGTTCCTTGGCTCAGTAACAGGCTATTGTTCACTGAACCAGGGTAATTAATAAGCATGGCAGAAAATTTGTTCCGCTCGTGGAATTTGCGGATTTTCCGCGATTTCGTGATCCGCGAATCTCATGAAATCGCGGTAAAATCCGCAAATCAGCGGGGACGAATTTTCAGCCAAGCACTTACAGGGTTATAGCAGCAGGTGCAAAAGTTGAAGCAAATTTTTTGTAACCTTTTACAAAAGGGTTACAAAGAAATTAACTTCAACTTGGGCACCTGCTGCTGTAAGCCTGTAAGTGCTTCCTGGCGCCTCGTTGCCTACTTGCAACTATTTTCTGACCCTTGAAGCAGGGTCGGAGAATAGTTACAAGTGGGCAATGAGGTGCCTGTCACAAAAATAAACCTCAACAGGAAGCACTGACAGATATAAAAACAAGCATTTGCAATGCAATAAGTCTCGCATTAGGAAAATTTGAGCTATTGGTCCTGTAAATGACAATTTTTTTTATTTATGTGTTGGTTTTGAAAATAGCTAAATTAATAGCTTTGTCATTTACAATGCCAATAGTTATAACTTTCGCAAATGCGACACCTATAGCATTTGTAATGCAACATGTTTTGTATTTACGTGACTTAGATGTATTGATATTACAAATTACAATGGCTTTTCATTTTTTAAAATAATTAATGCTTAAATAAAAGTGATTTTAATTTATAATGGCGATAGCTTAAACTTTTGTAAATAACTTTTGTGAAGATTATGTTCAGTGTATTTTATTGTGACGAAAATCCAAGAACAGAAGTGAAATAATAACTTCTTTTGTGAGATTTGTAATAAAGCTTGAAACATTGAGAGAACATATTTGAACCAGTTGTTGTTGAATGGTTGCGCAGATTGATGCTGGGGTGGCGCTGAGTGGTGCTGTGGTGGTGCTGAGTGGTGCTGTGGTGATGCTGAGTGGTGCTGTGGTGGGGCTGAGGGATACTGGGATGGTGCTGAGTGATGCTGGGGTGGTGCTGAGTTCAAGTTCAAGTTCAAGTTAAAAATTTGTATAGCGCACTACTCACCCAGAGGGTCTCAAGGTGCTAGAGGGAGGGGGGGTGCTTTACTAATCGAATATCCAAGTTTTTAGTTGTTTTCTGAAGGAGAGGTGGTTCTGTGTAAGGCGGAGGTGGGTGGGGAGAGAATTCCAGGTCTTGGCCGCTAAGTAGGAGAAGGATCTTCCCCCCATGGTGGATCTTTGGATGCGTGGAAATGCGGCGAGGGCTTGATTTGATGATCGTAGTTGGCGGGTGGGGGTGTAAAAGGACAGGTGCGTGTTGAGGTATTCGGGTCCTAGGTCGTAGAGGGCTTTGTGTGCGTGGGTGAGGAGACGGAACGTTATTCTCTTGTTGACGGGGAGCCAGTGGAGGTCTTTCAGGTGACCGGAAATGTGAGCTTTGCGGGGAATGTCTAGGATGAGTCTGGCTGAAGCGTTTTGGATGCGTTGGAGTTTTTTCTGTAGTTTGGCTGTGGTTCCGGCGTAAAGGGTGTTTCCATAGTCCAGTCTGCTTGTGACCAGTGCATGGGTGACCGTCTTTCTTGTTTCGGTGGGGATCTAACGGAAGATTTTTTTGAGCATACGTAGGATGTTGAAGCATGATGATGAGAGGGCGTTGACTGGTCTGGTCATCGAGAGGGAGGATTCCAGGATGAAGCCCAGGTTACGTGCGTGGTCTGTTGGTTTGGGTGTGTTTCCCAGGGCAGGTGGCCACCATGAGTCGTCCCAGCCGGAGGGGGATGATCCTAAGATGAGGACTTCCGTTTTGTCCGAGTTCAGTTTTAAACGGCTGTTCTTCATCCACTCGGCTACTTCTTTCATTCCTTCGTGTAGGTTGATTTTGGCGTGGGGGTGTCAACGAGTTGTTTGAGTCTGAGATTGGCGAGGTTGTCCAGAAGGGTGGTGGTGTTGGTGTCGTTGTTCTTTTCCAGGTGGAAGTTGAGGTCTCCCAGTAGAATGTAGTCCTCGGAGGTGAGGGCGTGTGGGCTGATGAAGTCAGTGATGTCTTCTCTGAATTGTGTGCGGGGTCCTGGTGGCCTATAGATGAGGGTGCCTCTGAGTGTGGTCTTGGGGTCGGTGTGGATCTGGAAGTGAAGGTGTTCGGCGGCTTCTAGGTTATCGTCAGAACTGGTCGTGATGCGGATGGTGTTCTTATGGACGATGGCGATGCCTCCTCCTGTTTGGTTGTTGCGGTCCTTTTGGATGATCTTTTAGCCGTCCGGGATGGCTATGGCGATGGCGGGCGTTGATGAGGCGTTCATTCAGGTTTCTGTAAGGAAGGCGACGTCCGGCGATGTGGTGTCGAGTAGGTTCCAAAGTTCAATGGCGTGTCTGTGGACCGAGCGGGTGTTGAGCAGGATACACTTAAGGTTGTTAGTGTCGGAGCTTTGTTTGGAGTTTGTGGATTTGGTGTGGGGCCTGATGCAGTCGAACTTGCAGGAGTGGCAGGTGAAGGGTCCATGGGTGTGTCCTGGGGCGGATTGGTAGCAGGCTGGGAGTCGGCTGGGATTAAGTGCTGAGAGGGTTGTGGCGTCGTACGTTAAGCGGGTGGAGTGGATTTTGCGGGGGCCAGAGGGTTTGGCACAGGGCGCGGTCCAGGCATGGACGGGCGTAGACGGGCTTACCTTTGGCGCACCTTCGGCACGCATGGGGCGCGTTCGCTGTGCGTGAACGCTGCACGCAAATGTCTTCGTCATATGTGGATAGTGGAGGGGGGCGGAGCGAGGGAGGAGCAGCTGGGAGGCGGGAGCGGGGTGGAGAGACGGGCTATGAGGGTGGTGCTGAGTGATGCTGTGGTGGTGCTGAGTGGTGCTTTGGTGGTGCTGAGTGATAATGTGGTGGTGCTGAGTGATGATGTGGTGGTGCTGCGTGATGCTGTGGTGGTGCTGAGTGGTGTTGTGGTGGTGCTGAGTGATGCTGTGGTGGCGCTGAGTGGTGCTGTGGTGGTGCTGAGTGGTGCTGTGGTGGTGCTGAGTGATGCTGTGGTGGTGCTGAGTGGTGCTGTGGTGGTGCTGAGTGATGCTGTGGTGGTGCTGAGTGATGCTGTGGTGGTGCTGAGTGGTGCTTGGTGGTGCTGAGTGATAATGTGGTGGTGCTGAGTGATGCTATGGTGGTGCTGAGTGATGCTGTGGTGGTGCTGAGTGGTGCTTTCGTGGTGCTGAGTGATAATGTGGTGGTTCTGAGTGATGCTGTGGTAGTGCTGAGTGATGCTGTGGTGGCGCTGAGTGGTGCTGTGGTGGTGATGATTGGTGCTGTGTTGGTGCTGAGTGATGATGTGGTGGTGCTGCGTGATGCTGTGGTGGTGCTGAGTGGTGTTCTGGTGGTGCTGAGTGATGCTGTGGTGGTGCTGAGTGGTGCTGTGGTGGTGCTGAGTGGTGCTGTGGTGGTGCTGAGTGATGCTGTGGTGGTGCTGAGTGGTGCTGTGGTGGTGCTGAGTGATGCTGTGGTGGTGCTGAGTGATGCTGTGGTGGTGCTGAGTGGTGCTTGGTGGTGCTGAGTGATAATGTGGTGGTGCTGAGTGATGCTGTGGTGGTGCTGAGTGATGCTGTGGTGGCACTGAGTGGTGCTGTGGTGGTGCTGAGTGATGCTGTGGTGGTCCTGAGTGGTGCTGTGGTGGTGCTGAGTGATAATGTGGTGGTGCTGAGTGATAATGTGGTGGTGCTGAGTGATGCTGGGGTAGCGCTGAGTGATGATTTGGTGATGCAGAAGGTAGAAAGGCACAAAAAGCAGTCTAACAAAGGGAAGAAGGGCAGAAAAACAAGGGAAAAACGAGTCTAACAGAGGGCAGAAGGGCACAAAAAAACAGTCTAAGGAGGACAGAAGGGCAGAAAAACAAGGGGAAAACAAGTCTAACGGAGGGCAGAAGGGCACAAAAAATGAGTCTAACAGGGGGCAGAAAGGCACAAGAACGGGTCTAACAGAGGGCAGAAGGGCACAAAAAATGAGCCTAACTGAGGGCAGAAGGGCACAAAAACAAGGGAATAACAGAGGGCAGAAGGGCATAAAAAACGAGTCTAACAGTGAGCAGAAGGGCAGAAAAACAAGGGAAAAATGAGTCTAACAGAGGGCAGAAGGGCACAAAAAACGAGTCTAACAGGGGGCAGAAGGGCAGAAAAACAAGGGAAAAACGAGTCTAACAGAGAGCAGAAGGGCAGAAAAGCAAGGAAAAAACGAGTCTAACAGAGGGCAGAAGGGCACAAAAAACGAGTCTAACGGGGCAGAATGATTCCCGCCCTCCATGTTTGTCCACGAAGATGCCACCTTTTTGTGCAATACCTCTACTCAACTGGAGTACTTTCTACTGTCTAATCAGTAAGTGCTACCTCGTTGGCTAAATTTATAGGGGCAGATTTACAATAACTGACTCATCCCCAGGTATGCGCCAGTTATTGTGCGCCGCAGCTCCGCCACCCATGGTGCGCCGCATTTACAATGCGGCACTCCATGTGGCGAAAACGGTGCCGTAAAAGCAGCGCATTGCTGGAGCTGCGTCGCAAGCGCGACGCAGCTCCAGCAATGCTCTGGGGGGGCCCTATCTCCCCAATACTGCGTCAAGCCTTGCATCTGCTTCAAGCAGGCCCAGGGTTTTGACGCAGCATTGGCCTAAAAGTGACTGAGTGAAATCTTGTAGATTTCACTCAGCCACTTTTAGGAGGTGTTCCTGCGCAGGAACGCCCTCCCCTGCGCAGGAACGCCTCCTGATGGCGCAGGGCTTTACATCGTGATGCATCTCTCAGATGCGTCACGTTGTTAATACCCAGCACAATGGCTCATCTTTTGTGCTGCCGCTGCGTCACAAAAGTGACGCAACTGCGGCGCAAAAGAGGAGCAAGCGGCTTGTAAATCTGCCCCATAGTGCTTTTACTACACTGTAGCTGCATAAAGGGCCAGAAGATGTGTCTCCAGTGACCATGTGTGCCTGTGCCTGTGTTATAGGCAGACATGGTCACTGGAGACACATCTTCTGGCCCTTTACGCAGCTGCAGTGTAGTAAAAGCACTATACATTTACCCAATGAGGGAGCACTTACTGGATTAGCCAGTAGAAAGTACATCAGGGCAAATCGCAAAAAAATCCACGATTTTGCGGGAACATTTGCAAATTCGTGGATTTGTTTTGCGATTTCACGTGGAAATCCGCGAATTCACGGAACGCGAATTCGCAAATTTCGCCCATGCTTAGTAATTAACTCTCTCAGCTAAGAACGTGTATTTCAGCTCTGGAGGTGTGATGTGTGGCAGAACTGGTGTAAAGTTAGTTCTGCCTTAAGCAGAATTAAGCACATTTTCGAAAAGTTATGTTTAAACTTGAATTATCAAAAATAGGACTTTGAAAATGAAGCAGTAGATACATTTAAACTATTTCTAGCATTTTCCCAAATAGAGACATTAGTCCCATCTATGCCTGTTTAGAGAAACCTCTAGCAGTAAAGTCTATACAGTGAACGGGATTTGGATTTAATTTCACTGTGATAGTTTACTTACCCATGGTGTAATCTAACCTTTTTTATACAAAAGTACCCTGCCATGGTTCCTTACAGGGTATGCGTTAGAAGTGAACTTTGGGTAGTTCCCAAGTTTAGCTGGAGAGCAGCTCCTATATAAAGCATCTTACAACACCAGCAACACTCTTAAACCTGCTCACCTAAAATGTTTGTTTTTCTACAAAAGTTTGTAAGCATATGATTAGCACAGTGCCATCTACGCTGAGCTAGTAATGGACAAGGTCTTTTGCCATTTATACAGCAGTTTTTAAGGATAATATTAGCTAGTGCCATCCATACCAAACTGTAAAATGACAAAAGCCTTTTACCACTCCAGGCACATTAATAAAGCTTTGTGTTGGTAAGATACCATCCAAAGCAACATGGAATGAAAAAACCCAACCCCTGACACATGTTTGACTGTCATAACAGCTCTTCAGAAAGGTTTTGCATGTACAGGCACGAGGTCAAGTCAAAACAATACCCTTTCAGGCTAAGAATATCACATAAATTATGTAAAAACGAGACAGAGAACTCTGGGTAGTTCCCAAGTTTAGGTGGAGGGCAGCTCCTACATAAAGCACCCTTCAACATCAGGGACAATCTGCTCACCTCAAATGTCTGTTTTTCTAGAGATATTTTTAAGCATACGATTAGTACAGTGCCATCCATTGTGAGCTAGAAAGGGACAAAGTATTTTGCCAAATGCAAAAGACTTAGGGCCTGATTACGATCCTAGCGGATGGGTTGCTCTGTCTCAACAGTGATATATCCTGTCCACTGAAATAAAAATCCCATAGGATATAATGGGATTAATGTTTCGGTGGATGAGATATCCATCACCATTGGGATGGAGTAACCTTTCCACCAGGATCTTAATCAGGCCCTTTGTCCTTTTCTAGCTCAGGATAGATTTTCGGATTTCTTTCCATGACACTTCTCTGTGAGGGAACAGCGTGCTACTGGTACTGCAATGTGTTCAGCTGAAGCTTTCTACTTCCATTGTTCAAATTGTTGAGGTCGAAGATTTAGCTTCATTAGAGGATTTTCCTGACAGCAGGATCCCTTCACACAGGTAGCTACCAATCTGTTATAAAATAGTTCCCATAAAAAATGTCCCAAACTATTGGCTTTACTAAAACTACCAGGCCTAATTACAGTCCACCGGCTTGAAAACCGCATCCAAGGTGGTCTTAATGTTGATGGTGTATTCAACAACGCAGTGAGATCTGTGGTCCACCCACCAAGTATATTATGGCTACACAGTTGTGCTCATGGTCTCACAGTGGTTAAGAACAAATGGAGGATACCCAACGGTGTTTGAAAGCCATGGTACACCCAACCAAAAAAAAACCACAACAGTGACCATTGGATAGACTTAAAACTACACACCTAATATGCTTTGGCAAGTGGGCAGGCCTGCAAATCACACTATAAAACTATCTATCCCTTTCCAGCATCATTTGCTTGCAACCTGCAGCACACCGAGACAGACCCTACCATTTTCTTTATTCTTAGCTGTCACCCCTTTTTTCATCTTCTCATTTAGCGCTCTCCACCACCTGTAATATTTTCTTTTACACCTTTTTACCTCTATCGCTTATTTGTTTCTCAGACATAGACTCGCTGACATTTTTTTTCGTTCACTGGGGAAAAAACAAGCTTCACTGAGCAAGGGATGACAATCTTGGTGGATGAAAATCTGTGTAGAGCCACACTTTTATGGATTCTAAATCCAGCTAACTCCTCTCAGTAGGAAAATGGAATGTGGTACAGAATAGTCAACAGAGTGAATGCTGTTGGTACCACCCTGTGCACACATGGTGGTATTAGGAAGAGGTGGAACAATCTGAGCCTGATGGTATGTACCAAGTACAACAGCCAACACTTGGACACTCAGAGGACTGGACGTAGCCTTCCCAGCACACCATTACAACTCTTACACTGGTAGGAGAAGGTCGTGGCAATCCTGTATAATGAGGGCTTGGCGGAAATAGAAGGGTAATGGACTCTGATAAGCTACACTGCAATGCCTACCACAAAATCACAGTGTCCTGTTTGCTCCAACAATCTGCTTTACTGTTGTGTTCTCTATCTAATTTCCAAACCAAATATGCAATACGCAAAGTTTTTGAGGTGTTGGTTTGTCTATGGCAATGTGCATTGCTGCATATAAGACCACATTAATCGAACTCCTGAGAACATCTTTAGTCCATTGTTCAAATAATCGGCTGACATGATGTCAGAAACACAGCTGAAAAGATGTGACTTACTTTGATCTGGGTCAATGACCTAATAATCACTTGCAGACTTTCAAAAAATGGAAGCAGGATATACATCTGACAGTATCCTACACATTAGGAAACAATCAATTAGATCTACATTGTCAGCAGGTCTCATATTGCCTTCCTCACAAAAGTAGTCCTATTTCAAATAAAGAAAAAAGCAGACATGTGTCAGCACAACAGTTCTGACCACAGGATCATTTCAATCCAGGTTTGGCTGCATCTGGTGGAATGCCACAAACAAATATCAGTGATGTGCCACAAGCACTTGGGACTACAACTACATCCAGATCATACACAATGAGAAATGTGAAAGTAGGATAGCATATATTGGGTACAACACAACATTGCGTTGGATCACATGATGGCACACATATTGCATTAGAACCAACACACCACAAGGATCAAGTCCAATGGAAGACAGGTATCATCCATTATATTGCTGTGCAAGCTGTCTTAGTACAGTCTTTACACTAACTCTGTGACAGACATTCCCAGGGCCAGTCCATGTCCACTGTATATGTCTGAACAGCATCATATACCTGCTAATGTCACAACTCTGAAATGTTCAAATGAAGATGCCATGGTGAAGATACCTAAAACAGACCAAGATAGAGAGATTAGCTAAGAAAATATACATATGGCACACATTACATTTGTCCTCTTCTTGAGAACCCAGCCCAAAAACACATTTACAGCTGAACAAAGCTACACTTACAATACGAGCACCTTTTACTCAGATATTTCCAGACCCATATTTTCTAATATGTTGCATTACCATCTTCATCACAACATCACTACAAGAGTTGCAAAACTAGTCAAAGTCATCACATCTCATTCCATACTTATACTAGTAGTCGTGGATGAGATCCTGAGGCAAGTTAGCGCTTTCCTCTTCACCACTATCATCATCTTCATTTGGCATTTCAGGGTCCCCACTCAGTGGGTCTTCATGGCCTGCTTCCTCTGCGATGTAAGGAATGTTCCGGGATTAGAGAAATGTTGTGGAGTATGCAGCAGGCTAAAGTGGATCTTACACACCTTCACAGGTGAGTAGAGCAGGGCTCTCCCCATCCAGTACAGACATCTGAATCTGGCTTTCAGGAGCCCAGGAGCCCGCTCCACAGGCTGTCATGTTCTTCCAAGGGCCTCATTGAAGCAGACTTCCGCTGGCATTGTAGTATTCCTCTGTAGTGCCAACAACCATGGCAGGTAGGGATACAATAAGATTTCTGGATAGAAAAGACAGAAGGGCAACATTGTGTCACACACCTTTAGATCATACTAGCTGACATTTCCTATGAACAGTTAGACAGATCATACTTACCTACACACCAGGCCCTCTCCGGTACTAGCTGTGACGTCAGCTGGGGTATGGTGCTGTTCCGCGTTAAAAGAATCATGTGCGGATCCTGGGAACCGGGCACAGATGTTTGAGATTTACAAATCCGATAAGCAGATTGATCGAATAGAAGTACTCCCTGTTCCGGTAGACTTGCACCCTCTTGTGTGATGGTACCAAGCCAATATGGGTGCCATCAATAGCTGAACACCTGTCTTGGGAGCTTCATGGAGGCAGCCGGCCCTCGGTGAGGGGAGCAGCAAGGAGGGGACGCCCCAACCAATCAAGCGCAACTACTCACAACCTACTGTATGATTACAACACAGGCCAAAGGGCAGAGCTAGGTCTTTTCGCATTACATAGGGTGAGCAGTGTGTGAGTGTGTATGGTGAGCAGTGTGTGAGCGTGCAGGGTGAGCAGTGTGTGAGCATGCAGGGTGAGCAGTTTGTGAGTATGCAGGGTTAACAGTGTGTGAGCATGCAGGGTGAACATTGGGTGAGTGTGCAGGGTGAACATTGTGTAAGTGTGCAGGGTGAACATTGTGTGAGTGTGCAGGGTGAACAGTGTGTGAGTGTGCAGGGTGAACAGTCTGTGAGTGTGCAGGGTGAGCAGTGTGTTAGTGTGCAGGGTGAGCAGTGTGTGAGTGTGCAGGGTGAGCAGTGTGTGAGTGTGTAGGGGCAGTGTGTGAGTGTGCAGGGTACAAAAACCCGAACTAAGTCCACCACACACAAACACATAAGACCACACACATAAGACCACACACATACAACCACACACATACACACCACCACACACACACTCTCACACCACACTCTCACACCACATACTCACCACCACACACTCACCACCACACACTCACCACCACACACTCACCACAACACACTCGCCACCACACACGCATCCACACACACAACCACATACACAACCACACACACACACACCACCAGCCGTCAGTGCAGGCTTTCACCGGGCACAAACACCACCAGCCATCAGTGCATGCTTTTACTGGGCACAAACACCACCAGCCGTCAGTGCATGCTTTTAACGGGCACAAACACTACCAGCCGTCAGTGCAGGCTTCCACCAGGCACACACCAACAGACGGCAGTGCACACTTTCACCAAACACACACACACCACCAGCCATCAGTACACACTTTCACCAGGCACACACAACACCAGCCGTCAGTGTACACTTTCACCAGGCACACACGACCAACCGTAAGTGCACACTTTCACCAGGCACACACACCACCAGCTGTCTGTGCATGCTTTTACCAGGCTCACACACCACCAGCCGTCAGTGCACGCTTCCACCAGACACACACACCACCAGCCATCAGTGCACAAATTCTACAGGCACACACACCACCAGCCATCAGTGCACACATCAATTAACTATTGTAACAATCGCTGTATGGTGTACTTTACTTTTAAACATATTAATCTAAAGCGCAGCATGCCAACATTGCTACAATTCCAATCCAAGCCACCTAATTCCACTACACACCACATGCATACACTCCATAACACATGGCTAAAAGACATTGCCATTTACAATGCCATTAGCTCTAATTCAAATAAATTCGAGACCTATTGCATTTCCAATGCTTGCTTATGATGTAGTCAGATGAGCGTTGTGAATCCTTTTTTGGATTCACTTACTCCTCTGGTCTGCACTCTGACTGGCCACCTTTCTGAGCCTTTTTCGAATGATTCCTGAAAGGAACGAGACGAAAGTGTATCAGTATCTTGACACCTGTCAGGTGATTTATTAGTTTCAAGGTTGCGCAGATTACATCACTTTTCAGTAGCTTCCTGTTGAGGGGACCCACCCTGTGACTTAGTCTTGCTTTACTTTTCTTATGATCCCTCCTCTTCTTAGTCAAAGTGTTGGGTGCTTGCTTTAAGTTATCCTTTTCAGAATTACTCTTAATTTATGGTATACTAGGTCTGATTCCCAAATTATTTCTACCAGCTTTTGTGTAAGTTTCAATTCGCACTCCTGTTGTCCTGGAGGCAAATCCCTTAGGTGCTGGTGTATTGTGTTAGTATTGCTGCTGCCCCTCTAAGGTTGCTTAACATTATAGGTGATTCTTCAGCAAAATTGCCCACCAATTTCATCACCAAGTCCAGGGCAGGAGCTGCCCCATACTCATTCTGGATCTATTTTTGCACTTCTGGTGAAATAGTTAATGTGGGTGTACCATGAGTTCTGGTATATACTGCAGCGAAGACTGAGCCCGAAGTAGCACAGTCCTTTACAGGGAGAGCCATTACCATCTGTAAGCCCAGAGTAAGAATCCTGTGTTTTTCCAGGGGGCCCGTATGGGAAACAATGTATCAAGCTGACTTGTTTGAAGAATGATTGTTAAGACCACGACATTCTACAGGCCATTTCACCGAAAGCAACCAAAAAGCGACCACATTTACAGGAGCAGCTGGTCCCGGAAAAAAGCCCAGCCGAATCACATCAAATGCCATCAAATAAACCCAAGAAAATTTTGAAAAAAGACTAACTTGGAGAAGTGACCACTGACAAAGAGCGTAAACGTCTTGCACACACCTGAAAACTGGTTTATAAATTACCTTTCAAGTTAGGGCACAGGAACCTACCAAAAAAAATACAAATGAGCCAGCATGCTAAAGGGGTGGAAAATGCCAAAGAGGAGACTAGGGGGCATATTACCAACAACTAGCAATAATTATCGCCGGGACACCCCCGGTGGGGGGTAGCCGTGCGCTCTATAAAATTCCATAATAATAATAATAATAATCGCTATGTTGGCTTAGCGGCAATATTAGTATCGCCGAGCTCCGCCCATTTTTATCGCAGATAAACCTTGCTATTATCAAGGTTTATCTCAAAAGCGATAAAAATCCTCCGAAATGCATGAATATCGCTGAAAAGTCAGCGATATTCATGCATTACCGAGCTAATGCACTTAGCCATATTATCCACCTACCATTGGATAAGAACAACTGCTCTGGGCAGGATTTAGCTTTTGGAGATATTCGCACTTAGCTCGAATATTTCCAAAAGTAGGTAATAGGAGACAGCGATGTTAGTGACTGTTTCCAGTCGCTAACATCTTGGCACACCCACTTTGCATGTCATTAGCGATAAATATCGCTAATGACATGCAAAGTGGGCCCCAAGATGATTGCTATCTCCTACTAGCTGTTGCTAACTGGTGTTAGCGACAGCTAGTTAATAGGGCGATAAAATTATCGCCGCTTTAGCGGGAAAAATTCCAGCTAAAGCGGCAATAAGGCCCTTGGTAATATACCCCTGGGTACCAAAACATCCACTAGATAAACCAGCATTGTGAGTATGCCAGCTATTGAGACTCCAACCCAAATTGAGTCCAACCCTGTCGTACATTCAAACTCCTATGTCATGACAATCTACAAGTACTTCACCCCATCACCTGCTGCGCCTAGGGTTCTAGCGATAGCGGAGACATGCAGTAAGGCGGCAACACATTAACAATCCTCAGCAAACCTCGTCAAGAAACAAGCAGACGATGGTCAGTGTCAGGTACCTAATTTGCACTACTGTGAGAAGTTGGCCAATGGATATACTCTCCCCCCCTGAACAGTGGAGCGGATCACAAATCGATGCAATCCCACAGGATGAGGAAGGGCAAGGAAAACCTGAAGTCCTAGAAATATCACCAGCACTGGTCTTCGCAAAAGGTGATATGCAAAATCCAGAAGGGGAAAGCAAAGCGATCCTCCAGATGAGAGGCAGTGGCAATCACTACAATCTGTCCCTTTAACAAAGCCCGGCAGCAATGAAGCCCTATATTTTTATTCAAAGTGCATCTCTTTTGGGACTGGGAGACAATAGTACCTTGGGGCAACAGAACTCTTACCATCTACTTGGTGTGACAATGCTCACAACCCAATCCGGGTGCCCTCACCCAAATTATCTCTTATTCTCAATAAACTCAACATTGACGACTATTATTAATGCCCTCACATGGCAAATGCAAAAACGTGAAATTCAAATGAACACCATACAGGTAATAGCAAAAGACAATGGCCAAAATTGATAATTTAGAAGGCAACCTGGGAATGTTGAAGAAGCAGCACTCTCCGAGGTGTCATGCATTCAATCGGTGAGTTGTTCAGTTCTCTGTCAGAAGTTTTCACATCACTAGTTACAGAATTAAAACAAAGTCCAAAAATGACTACAGACTATCTGAACCATCGCATAGAGGACAGGCAGGGCCCCAGTTAAAGTAAAAAATAATGCAAGTAACGAGACAGCCGGTGCAGAAATCTCCCCAACCATACCACAGTCAATAACAATGAAGATCGCAAATCATGCTTCACAGTACCAATGTTTAGAAAGTCAAAGCCCCAAACTATGTTAAAAAACAAGCTAGGAACCTTATCGCTGGCCCTGACACCCCTCCTACTTTGTTGCAGCTGGCAACATCGATGAGTCAAAAGAAAATCTATTATGACTCGACAGCAACGGGTAAAGCTGCGCTCAGGAGCAATGGTCCGATGGACAGCCTCGAAGAGGCTGTGGAACCTAGTAAATTGCTATCCAGAAGGGGAAAATAATGACAGAAGAAGCAAACGAAAAACACAAAACACTGGCGCTGTGTAAAGGAACTACGATTGCGCCTGGCAGCACCAGACGGTAACCCAGGTTGCAAAACGAACCGAAAGGTCGACCAACAAGCAAAACCACGTAGGCCACAGAAACTCTACCCAATCTTTCAAAAGACAGAGTGCACCATAGGTCCATGACCAACCAAATACAGCACCTGCAGCACAACCACACACAAAACCACACTACGGGATGGCCCGGCTGACGAAGGGCAGAAGCAAGCCCCACAGGAGATCGAAATCCCTCTACAAATTAACAATAGAGGGGGCAACAACACAGAATGGCATATAAACAGGCAAGAGGAAGATGGGCCTCACCCAATATGGACAGCATAAGAACACCTCTCCTCCAAATAAACAGTATAGAGCTGCAGAAGATCAACGCATCCCAAATAGACATCAGAGCAAATATAACAAACAGACATTGCCCGGAAACATACACCGTTTCTAAAAAGGCTAAGGGCTCTTGCCCGAATGGAACCAGAAAATAACATGATAGTGCTTACGGCCGAATACGCATCATGCGGAGGTTTAGATACATTAAATAGGGATAATATTTTACAAATTCTCCAATACATTAAACAGTTAATACATCTCACAACAGAAGTTCTAATCTGAGTTCAATTCAAGGCCCTGATCAACAACAGCACAAGATAATCGACAATAGCAACATGAAAAACCAGCAAAATATCCCAAATGATTATGACAGAAAAGGCCCAATTCATGAAATGAGAGATCAATGTACATGAACCCGAAGAGGAGAAATATTCACACATGCTGACGGGCCAACCCAGCAACAGAAAAAACTGTCGCAGAGTAAGTCCATTTTAAGAGGCACAACCCAAGTTGCCTATCCTAAACCATTCTTCAACTTGAGAATACATTTCTCACCGACTTTCTCTGCAACAGGGCGCAAGATCACTGAAAGAAGAAATGCCAAGTCATACATATCGATCAGGATGGAGCAGTAACAACCCTATCAGGCCAGCAATCAAACTGCTCCTAGCACAAAGAGACTCAACTGGCCTGCAAGTAGAACAAGCAAGATCATAAACATAATTTCATGGAACGTGTATTGGCTGAAAACCATGCTACAGAACAGAGCCACCTTTTAATTCTTACAGACAGGAGACCTGCTGTGTCTCCAGGAAACCTGGCTATTTGCCCCTTTGGTTATACCAGGATTCGAGGAATTTCAACATCCAGCAAAAAAGTATAATGTATTTGTAAGGCTATCAGGGGGCCTATACATATGCATAAGCTTGGGTACTACCATAACATCAGCACATTCCCCAATAAGCTCGGACATGGTCCAACTCTTACACAAACTGGTCGACACACTGAAAGAACTATCAGCAACCAACCAAATTGTGGAATAACAATGGTCAGCGACTTCAACACTTACAACTTGGGAATGGAATAAAACCAAAGGACCATGCTGGTAATTTGCTTCACACATTCCTAAACACCTATAGACTAAGGTCCGTACCAGAGGCACAAGTCGCAAACCTCGCTACGATTAAAGATTGCCAGGGAGAACCCAAATCAACCATTGATCACATTTGCATTTGCTATTTCCTTCAAGAACAAGTGGTAGAATTTCTAAAACCAGTACAGCAGACCAGCGATGACCTCTCACTGTTCACAGCTATTTCCCTGCAAACGGTCAGCATTAAGAACATTATTCCCATGGGTGTATCTAATGAGGAGGAAACACAAACGCTCCTAAGTTGATAAAGTAGAATAAAATTGACACATCTGGCCTGGCAGTCTGGAAATACAATTGGCCAATGCACAACATCAACTACATTGAGTGGAACATACCTGCCAAATGGTCAGAACTAGTGCCAGAGCTGTACCACGTTATGCTGGGCACAAAACTAAACAATCGGTCAGAATCCAAAGAAAGGGTGTGCTGCCAATATCTGCCAAGGTGTAAAAAAATTCAACTAAGCAAGAAACCAACTGTAACAACAAAGGTGGAGAGATGAAATAGGACTCCAAAAACATATGACAGCTAGGAAATGCATAGAAGAAACAAATGGAACTTCAAAAGGCAACAAAAAGACTGGGTGCATATCCACAGTTTTTTAATCCCAAGTAGACAAGCAGAATTTTGGCTATACATTAACATGCTGTCTGGGCAACGCCATGACCGGCGAAATGGAGTTCCAAGTCACACATGGATTAATCATGTGAAAACACTCTACTGCAAGTCTTCTTACAATACTCTTCCAGACTATCAACGATCATTTATACGCACCAGCCCACACAAGGTCACTGGTAACAAAATCGAGGCAAATCAAACAATCACAGAAGAAACAAGTGTACCTCTTGATGTGTGCAACCAGGGGCTGGTTGTACACATCAAGATATTAAAGATAATCAGAATCAGCGGGGCTTCCTGGATACCTAATCAAAGAGGGCCACGTATTCTGGGCAACTGTACTCACCCATTATACCAGTCCTGTATGATTAACTCAACAATCCTCGAAACCTGGAAAGGCTGCCTACTACAACCTACTACAACCAATCCATAAAAAAGGTCACACTGGAGATCCAACCAACTACAGGATGATAGCCCGTCAGGATATTGAGGCAAAAGCATGTGCAAGTCTTCTCTTACAAGAGCTACAAGAGCTACAAAACCGGGCTAATGAATATGGAATACTACCAGTCTACCAATCTGGCTTCAGGGCAGGAGCATCATCATTGGAAAACATTCTAGCCCAAGCTTGTAGAACAGTTCACCCGGGAAAAACAGCGCCCCATTTTTGCATGCTTCACTGACTACTCTGCTGCGTTCAATTGTGTCAATAGGAATTTACTCTGGAAAAAAAAACCTGGGGGATGCCAACTATGCTGCTGAACGCAATCCTTGCCCTCTACACTAGAACCTGGGTACACATCAAACTAATCCGGAATACAGCAACAAAAAAGGTATACATGGACCGAGGGCTGAAACAAGGTCGGGTATTGGCACCTTTACTTTTCAATCAATCAATCAATACATTTGTAGAGCGCGCTACTCACCTGTGAGGGTCTCAAGGTGATGAAGGGAGGGGAGGGGGGTTCCGCTACTGCTCGAATAACCAGGTCTTGAGTTGTTTCCTGAAGGTGAGCTGGTCCTGGGTCAGTCATAGGTGTGCGGGGAGGGAGTTCCATGTCTTCGCTGCCAGGTAGGAGAACAATCATCCTCCGGTGGTGGTCCTGCGAATTTGTGGGACGGTGGTGAGGGTGAGGCTGGTGGAGTGGAGCTGACGGGTAGGGGTGTAGAACGAGAGGCGGTTGTTGAGGTATTCAGAGCCCATGTTGTCGAGCGCTTTGTGTGCGTGGATGAGCAGCCTGAACGTGATCCTCTTGTTGATGGGGAACCAGTGCAGGTTTCTCAGGCGGGCGGATATGTGGTTGTGGTGAGGGATGTTGAGGATGAGTCGTGCAGAGGCGTTCTGTATGCACTGAAGGCGTTTCTGGAGTTTGGCTGTGGTTCCAGCATATAGGGTGTTCCCTTAGTCCAGTCGGCTTGTGACGAGGGCCTGGGTGACCTTCTTTCAGGTGTCGATGGGGATCCACCTGAAGCTCTTTCGGGACATGCGCAGGGTGTTAAAACATGAGGATGAGACTGCGTTGACTTGCTTGGTCATCGTGAGGGAGGAGCCCAGGATGAATCCCAGGTTGTGTGCGTGGTCCGTGGGAATTGGTGCGGTGCCCAGCGTCGTGGTCCACCAGGAGTCGTCCCAGGCGGATGGGGATTGTCCTAGGATGAGGACCTCCGTCTTGTCCGAGTTGAGCTTCAGACGGCTGTGCTTCATACATTCTGCAACATCTTTCATTCTGTCCTGGAAGTTGGCTTTGGTGGTGAGAGGGTCTTTGGTGAGGGAGAGTATCAGTTGGGTGTCGTCGGCGTAGGAGATGATGTTGATGTTGTGTTTGCAAGCAATGGTGGTGAGGGGGCTCATGTAGATATTGAAGAGGGTTGGGCTGAGTGAGGAGCCCTGGGGTACACCGCAGATGATCTTTGTGGCCTTGGAGCGGAAGGGAGGGAGGTGGACACTGTGGGTTCTGTCAGAGAGGAACAATGTGATCTAGTCCAGGGCCTTTCTTTGGATGCCAGTGTTGTGGAGGCGGGCTATTAGGGTGCGGTGGCAGACAGTATCAAAGGCTGCCAAGAGGTCCAGGAGGATGAAAGCGTCTGTCTCTCCGATGTCATCGGTGGCTGCGATGAGGGCGGTCTCGGTGCTGTGGTTGGCTCGAAATCTGGACTGGGATGGGTCAAGCGAGTTGTTTTCTTCGAGGAATGCAGTCAGCTGTTTATTGACGATCTTCTCGATTACTTTAGCCGGGAAGGGGAGGAGAGAGATGGGTTCCGCTGTTGGTTTCTTCAGAAGGGCGTTGATTTCTGCTTGTTTCCAGCTTCCAGGGAAGGTGGCTGACATGAAGGAGCTGTTAATGACATTCCGGAGGTGGGGTGCGATGATGGTGTCGGCTTTGTTGAAGAAATGATGAGGGCATGGGTCGAAGTGGGAGCCTGAGTGGATGGTGTTTATGACGCGGGTGGTGTCTTCAGTGCTGTTGGGGGTCCATGCGCTGAGGCGGGTGGTGGGAGTCATTGGTTTGGTGGCTAGAGGCGGAGTCTGGGGTCCGAAGCTGTCGTATATATCTGCGATCTTGTGGTGGAAGAAAGTGGCGAGGGAGTTGCAGAGGTCTTGCGACGGTGTGATGTTGTTGTTGCTGGCGCTGGGGTTGGAGAGCTCTTTGACGATGCTGGAGAGTTTCTTGCTGTTGTGGGTTTTGTTGTTCAGCCGCTCTTTGAACTATGTCCTTTTGGTGGTGGGGATCATCTGGTGGTATTCGCGGGTGGTGCTCTTGAGGTCTGTCATGTTTTCTGATGTCCGTTTGTGGCCCCAGGCTTTTTTGAAGGTTCGGCATGATTTATTTGCGATTTTGAGGGCGTCTGTGAACAATGAAGTTTTTCTGTTGGTAGTCTTGCCTGGGGGTTTCTTCAGTGGAGCGAGGTCATTGGGGCAGTTGGTGATCCACTGTGCGAGATTGTGTGCTGCGTCATTGGTGTCTGGGGTGTCGACAGGTGGGTTCTGGCTCAGCGATGTGGTCAGCTGGTCTGTGGTGACTTTGCTCCAGCACCTGCAGGGGATCTGTAGCGTGTGGTGGTGGGGTGTGTTCTTCTTGAAGGTGAAGTGAATGCAGCTGTGGTCGGTCCAGTGTAGTCTGGTGGAGTGGCTGAAGGAGACCTGGTTGCTGGCGGAGAAGATGGGGTAGAGCGTGTGGCCTGCAAGGTGGGTGGGTGTATCCACCAGTTGCTTGAGTCCGAGGTTGGCGAGATTGTCGAGCAGGGTGGTGGTGTTGTTGTCGTTGTTTTTCTCCAGGTGGAAGTTTAGGTCCCCTAGGAGGATGTACTCTGGTGAGGCTAGTGTGTGCAGGCTGATGAAGTGGGCGATGGTTTCGCTGAATTGTGTCCGTGGGCCCGGGGGTCTGTAGATGAGCGTTCCTCTCAGGGTGGTCTGGGTGTCGGTGTGGATCTGGAAATGTAGGTGTTCGGTGGCGGTGAGTCTGTCTACGCTGATGGTGTTCCTGTAGATGATGGCGATTCCTCTTCCAGTTTTGTTGATGCGGTCCTTCCGGGTGATTTTGTAGCCGTCCGGGATGGCTATGGTGATGTCGGGGGCCGAGGAGGCATTCATCCAGGTTTCCGTGAGGAAGGCGACATCTGGTGCTGTTGTATCAAGGAGTTCCCAGAGTTGGACGGTGTTTTTGTGGAGGGAGCGGGTGTTGATGAGGATGCACTTGAAGTGGTTGTTGTTGTCGTTGCTGCCTTCGGTGGACAGGGTGTAGGTTCGGAGGCAGGTGAATTTGCATGCTTGACAGGTGAAGGGTCCGTGAGTGTGCCTCGGGGTGGCTCGGTGGCATGCGGCAGGTCGTCCTGTGTTGAGTGCGGTGAGGGTGGTGGTGTCGTATCTCAGTCGGGTGTCCTGGCAACGGCTGTCCAGGCACGGACGGGCGCAGACGGGCTTGCCTTTGGCGCACAGCTGCACGGCTGCCGCACGGCCTCCATAAGAGACAAAGTGGGAGGGAGGAGGAGCTGGGATGCGGGAGCAGGGCGGCCAATGGGCAAGTGGCTAGGGGTACAGAAGGGGAAAGGGGGCGGGCCACGGGGAGCAGCGGGGGGAAGCGGGGAGCGGGGGCGCACAGAGGGCAGGGGCGCAAGGGGCGCCTGAATTACAGTACACTAGGGAAAATGCAATACAAATGACGAGAATGCTAATAACAATGGCGCAAATACAAATACAGTACCAGGAAAGGAAAAGGATGGCAGTGCAGGGGGGACAGGAGCACAGTTACCAGGGGCGAACCGGCGGAGCAGTGGGGCACAGACTTGGGCAGATCAGGGGAGCCTTGCGGCGTGGGAAGCGGCCTGGGGTCAGGTCACTTATATACTGCAGACCTTGGCAAATCAATATCAAAAGCTAACCTTTTAGCACCCTAAAGTGAGCTGACCAGACTGTTCTTAATGTAATATGCTGATGACATGGTCCTAAGGGACCACACGAAGATGGGCCTGCAAAGAGCACTGGATGCACTAAGTACCTACTACAATGATGAAAATGAATTGACAGCAAATGCTAGTAAAACAAAGGTAGTGATCTTTGGAAATTATGCTAACAAAATCAAATATCAATGGAAAATGGGTAACCTGAAAATAACTACAACTAAGTATAACCATCTAGGGGTTTGGATAATGAGCAATGGCAAGCCAACAGCACATACTACATCTATAGAATCAAAAGCCAAGACCGTGACGTATGCCCTGTTGAAACTCAACGCCAAACTGGGCAGCCCCACAACCGAGCCAATCCAAAAGGCTATAAAACCCAAGTTACTTCCCTTAATTTCTTACAGGCAATTAGTCTTTCCTGGGGCCCTAATTAACATCATGGAGTCTGCCAATTGCTGAGCATTAAAACAGATTTTTCAGATGCCTGCCCATGCCTGGAATGCTTTAGTATGGCTGGAATTCGGTCTAAGCAACCAATCCTACGAACACTGGGCATTAATTATTCGTCATTACTAAGGTACATGTGCAGTTCGTAGCGGCACGCATGTCGGAGGACCCCCAGCAGACGAATGCATTTCAAATGAAAATGACGGCGATGTGAACTGTTATTATCAGCTACTTTCAAAACTGGGACAGGAAGGAAAGTTTTAACCTGCCCTCCTCGATAGCACAAGAATAACTATCAGGTAGAATCATCAGAAGAACTATGTTGAGAAGCATTCTGTTGTGAACTCTGCGTATTACTGGCCCTCTCATAACTCCTAGAAATAAAGATAAAGACAGGAGATATCACCTAACAGAATTTGAAGAACCCCCCGTATTTTAATCGTTGTACTTGTGTTTTGTCTAATCTGTTTTTTCTTTATTTTGGACCTGAAGAAGGTGATTTAAATATCAGCAGTCACCGAAACGTACGTAGGCCGTACGCATCATAGACCCTTACATGTACTATAAATTTGTTACATATATAGAAAAAGAAGGACTTCAGTAAGCCTGGGAGAAGTCGTCAGCACAGCAGGGCTAGGACATGAAGACGGGGTTGGCCTCTCTATGTTTGGGCTTTGGGTACCGCCACTTTCTGGAAATCACAACCACACAAGAAACAGGTAAGGGGCGGGGAACCATACAACAGAGGAGAACTATGTTTCAGACAACCCTAATGATTCCTCCCCTTCTTCCCTTGTCTTGTATAATTCTACTCACCACAATCAAAAGAGGAAAACAAAACCACCGGGAATGCATTCAAGAAAGGTAAATGAGAAAACAAAATGGGGGATCTCTCTAATACCAGTCCTTGGGGATAAGTGTCCAGTGGCCGCAGCAAGGAACAAGCTGTATGCTAGCACACCAAAGTCGGAACTGTCCCTGCAGATCCTACAACTTGAGGGTGTGTGTGGCACACTGTTAAGCAAATCCAAAGAGGAACTGCTCCAGCGGTCCCCAGCAGGCAAAGGAATATACACAACTGATTGCCAAGTACCAATGTAATTTGAAAGAGGATCCGCTCCAGCAGTCCTCAGCAAGCAGGGAAGTATGCGTGGCAATTTGCTGAGCACCCAAGTAATTAAAAAAGAGGAACCTCTCCAGCGGTCCTCTTCAGGTAGCGAGGTGTGCACGGCAGAATGCCAAGCACTCTGAAGATTCAAAAGGAGAGCGGGAGTCCTTCTCCCATGAACCAGAAACAAAAAGTCAAAGCCAAGCTATAGAGCATCGTCTAACACGCTTTCTTATAGGTGTACCCCCTTCACATGCAGCATATTTTAAAAAAATGGATCACGGTACTCTTGCAAGAATATGTGATCAAAACAGAAAAGATGCAGGAAAGTGGAGACCAGTGCCAGATGACTACACCTCAAACAAAAGTGTAGGATCTTCAGGCATACCGGGTCATGAAGAGGCTCACAAGGTAAGGAGGGGTTGTAGGAAGCTGGCTCTGTATATACTATACAAAAGTGAGGTATTGTGTGCACAAAGTCCAGTGTAAAGACCAAGGCAGAGGTTAAGATCGATAGCACCGCATTTGCTGTACACACTCAGTCAGCAAATGAATTCACACACTCAAAGACTGAACTTCAGACCAATTGTTTTTGTATAAAAATATGCTTTTAGTTATTTTATTTCCTAGTACCAATCAAGCCTGGCACAGGTGAGCAATAAATACTTTATAGTAGTAATATAATTGGAATACAGTTTGAATGATACTTGTATATGCACTTTGGTTTGATTTACAGTATGGATGCAAAGAAATGCATTTGAGATTGCAATGCTTACACAAAGTAGTATACCTAGATACTACTCTGGGACAATTCCTGAAAACAGGTAAGTAAAATTGTTTTTGTTTATGCAATTTTAAAGAATTTTTTTAGTTTCTCAAACTCCACACTTCGAAACTTGTCACCGAAAAACAATGTTATCCTATGGAGGAAAATAGTTTTATTGGTTTTGAGGTAAGTATTTGGTAGTGAGGTTAGACTCAGGGGTACCCCAGTGTCAAGGATGCACTCTAGTTGCACCCTCAGTGGCACTAGGGTGGCTGGCTGCAGAGTGCTGAGGTCCAATGTTATCCAATGGGGGATAAGGGGCCTCAGGTTGGTGGCTACAGGCATACAGGCCACTTGGTTGTGGGAGCAAAGCTCCTGGACTTTAGCTCTGGGCAAAGTAGCACCTTAGGTGCACCCTCAGGGGCACTAGGGCGGCCGGGTGCATGGTGCAATTTTGTCATTGTGCGCCCTGCTGTTTTCAATGGGGAACCTCCGGTTTCCAAAGTCACTGCAGGTTGGGGAACAAAGGGCTTCTGGGTGCAACCACCACTTTGAGAGGTAAGTTGGGAAGTTATGGGTTGGTTAGGAACCATCAGTTTGGACACACAAGGCCATGGGGCATTGGGTGCAGGGGTGCCTTTTGGGAACTGATCTTCTTACTAGCTCCTGGTCGTGGTTGGGGGGCCTTCTGGATTTAGACTGCAGGCGTCAGCTGGAGGCTTGAGGCAGGTCAGGGGTTGCCAGATCTAGGGTCAGGATTGCCGGGGGAACCTCCTTGTGGTGTTTGTCCACTCGAGCTCGGGTTGTGGACGGCGGGTGCAGAGTGGTGCAGATTCATGGTTTCCGGCCGGGGCAAGAGGTTGCAGATGAATAAATCTGGTGTTCACTGGAGACATAGTTTTTGGGGTTGAGGGCAGGTATCTCCTCCAGGGCTTTCGAGGTTGCTCACTGCAACATACACCGGGACTTCGCAGGAGCATGTTCGAGGGGGAGACAGGCCAGTAGCTCTGGCGCCAAGTCAGTGGGCATCTTCGTCTTGTTAGCTGCAGCATAGCTGTTCGGTCCTTCTTCTTCTTCTTCTTCTTGTAGTTTCTTCTTGTCTGTAAAAGCAAGGTTCAGGGGTGCCCCTAAATACTAGATTCAGGGGAATTACAAGTAGGTAGGAGGCAGGGTCCAATGGGCCACTTCCCTGGGGTGGGTACATACCCTATTATGCCACCCTCCAGTGGGAGGGGGCATGAGCCTGTCCCTGGCTGGCGGAGTCCCTCCATCTGCAAGATGGTGTGGACTGAGAGTTGTGCTTCACCTCACCTCCCCATCTGAGGGGTGGAGTTGGCAGAGGTGGGCACACTTCTCTTCCTCACTTGTTTTTCCTGCTGGTTCTCCCGCCCAAAGTGGCGGTCAGAACCAGTGGGGAGCAGTTGCTGAGAGCAGCAAGTGGCCTGGGGAAGCTCACAAAGGTGGCAAGCCTTTGAAGCTTCCCCTTCATGGGGAGGAGGCTTGGCACCTCGTCTGAGGATGTGCATTGTTTCAGGCCTCAGAGAGCAGCAGGATATCGACTAGGTCTGGTGGTGGTAGCTGAAAGCAGCCACACAGCCTGGACACTAGTGGTAGGTTAGTTTTCAGGGGGCATCACTAAGATGCCCTCTGTGTGCCTTTTTCATTAAATCGCACACTGACATCAGTGTGGGCTTAATGTGCTGAGAAGTTTGATACCAAACTTCTCAGTTTTCAGTGTAGCGATTATGGTGCTATGGAGTTCGTAATGACAAACTCCCAGCACCATATACTCTTAATGGCAGCACTGCGCTTACAAGGTCCAAAAATGGACCTAGACACTGTAGGGGAACAGGGCTCATGCCCTGTACCCTCACCACTGGTATAGTGCACCCAGCTAGAGGGGTGACTGACCAATACCAGGGCAGCATGTTGTAGGCATGACACACAGAGATGTGTGCCATGTCGACCCTTCATTTTGTTCTGCACCAAAACACGCAGCCTGCAAAGGCAGTGTGTGAGTGTAATGGTACAGGAACTCTATGGGTGGCACAATAAATGGTCCCTTAGAGGCCTTCTCTGGTCACAGTGCCCTGGGTACCTGTGGTACCATTTACCAGGAGCTGACTTGTGGCCAGAGATGCCAATTGGGTTTAGGCTTCAATGCAGTTTTAGGGAAATAACATTGGCCCTGGGTACCTGATTAGCAGGAGCCCAGGACACTCAGTCAAATCACATCAGCAAATTCAGCAAAAAGTGGAGGCATCCCTGCAGAATGAGGACACTTTCTCACAGGGGTTGTATGAGAGTCTGCGTGGTAACATTTCCCCCCCAAAGGCTGACCAACAGGACGTTGTTTGGTAGGGTTACGAGCATGAAATCTTCTCACTATTAGGGGTGCAGGGACATGCGTGTATGGTTCCCAAGTTCTCTCTTCAGGTGGATACCCTTTCCAATCAACTAAATAATATGGCTTCCCTTTACAATCCAAAATGCGGTTAACTTCATATTCCTCCTGGTTGTCTATCACCAAAGGGGGTGGAGGAGTTAGTGGGTGTGTGGACGAAATAAAAGGTTTGAGAACGGAGATTGGATTCAGTCTTCATCTGGCAGCTCTAGTTTCATGGCTACAGCATTGATGATGTGGGCTATTTTAAAAGTGCAAACAAAATGGAGTTGAAGCTTTTTGGGACCCTCCAAACATAGGTTCTTAGTGGTCAACCAGACAATATCCCAAGGGACAGAAGTAGAAGCTGGACCTCATTGTTTATCTGCCCTTTTCTTCATATTCTCCTTGGTCAAACACAGCTGTGTTTGCGCGTCTTTCCAGATTTCTTTAAATTTCAGGCACAGGAAGTTAAATATGAGTTGAAAAGGGATAGTTCTAGGGTGAAAACCCATGGTACAACAGAAAAGCAATATGCCTAGGACAGGGTGAAGGCTATAATTGTATGCAAACTCAGCCTGAGGCAATGCTTTAAACCAACTACCTGTTAGGGTAGCTAATAGACAACTTATGTACTGTTGCATGGTCTGATTAACATGCTCTGTCTGTCCATGTGTTTGCGGGTGATAAGCGTGTGACAGACGTAGATCCATTTTAAGGGTGGAACACACTTCACACCAGAACTTAGAAATAAACTGAGGGTCCGATCTGAAACAAGTACTGTGGGTACCCCAAGCAGATGAAGGGCATGCTGAATGAACACTGTCACAAGGTCACTGGCCATAGGGACCTTGGGAAGAGGCACAAAATGTGCTAATTTAGAAAAGGAATCCGCTACTACAAAATTGTGGTTTTTCCATCCTCCTTGTGTAGATCAGTTATAAGATCCATGCTCATAGTATGCCATGGATAAGAGCACACTGGGATAGGTTGTAAAAATGGTAATCAGTCAGAATATCAACTTTTTTATAACGAAATGGCAAAATATCGCTTTCAAAATATAGAATAAACATAATATCTACTTACAAGAATACAGTGGTGCAGAATATCGAAATGCAGGTAAGAATCATTGTTTTTAATTATATCAAAGTTAGTAATATCGACAGTCATAATATAGTTGTTTAAAATATCGAATTTTTTTATTGTGTTTTAAGTGGTAGCATACGTGTTAAAAGTATGTATTATTTTTGTAATGTATGTTTGAATTTTTTTAAATAAAGAATTTTAATTAATTAAATTTTTGTGTAATTTAAATCCATAGCGGGTTGTTGGTTTATAGGGGAATAGAGAAGGAAGTAATTTAATTATAATATATTTTCTAGAAATATTTAGAAATAATTAAATATATGTTAATTTTTTATGCAATTCAATTCTGTAGTGGGTTTTGGGATTATAGGGGAAAGGGTGGGAAGTAATTTAATTGAAATTAATTAATTATGTATTATATATTTTTTATATTATATTTAATAAAAGTTATTTTATAGTGTTAATTGTGTGATTAATTTAGATTTGATGGTTATTAATTTTATTGTTAATTGCAATAAGTTAATTAATTATTGTTAATATTTTACTATATTATAGGTGACATTTGTAGGGGAAAATTGGGGGAGGTAAATTAATTTTGCAAAAATATTTACCTTTTAATTAAGTTAATTAGATTGCCGGAGTGGGTATACTAAATTATTCCCCTACGCTATCCAACACTTTTCCTACTGTTACACTTGGTGGAGTGGGAATATTAAATAATTCCCACCCGCTATCCAACACTTGCCCTGCTGTTGCACTCGGTGGAGTGGGAGTAGTCATTTTTACCCTCCCTTTATCTAACACTTTCCCTTCTGTTGTACTCACTGGAGTGGGAATTGTAATTTTTACCCTCTCGCTATCCAACACTTTCTCTACTGCTGCACTCACTGGAGTGGGAATAGTACATTTCATCTACTCACTAGCCAACACTTTCCCTACTGTTGCAATCACTGGAGTGGGAAAAGTAATTTTTCCCCTCCCACCATCCAACACTTTCACTGCTGTTGCACTCACTGGAGTTAGAATAGTAATTTCTACACTTCGGCTATCCAACACTTTCCCTACTATTGCACTCACTGGAGTGGGAATAGTAATTTGTATCCACCCGCTATCCAACACTTTCCCTTCTGTTGCACTCACTGGAGTGGGAATAGTAATTTTTATGTACCCGCTATCCAAAACTTTCCCTGGTGTACCACTCGTTGGAGTGGAAATAGTTATTTTATCCCCTACGCTATGCAATGTTTCCAGTAATGCTATATTTAATGTAATGTAAAATAATATTTTGTTAAAAACAGTTATTTTAATGTTTTAACTTATTATATATATATATATATATATATATATATATATATATATATATATATATATATATATATTTTGCAGTGCTTGCAACAAAATTCATTTTATTTATTTATATGTTTACTTACCTGTTAATCTCCGTAATCCATAGTTTACTACCCACCACCCTGCCCCTCCCTCTCCCCACATCACCACCTGGCAGGTACTCCCACTACCGACCGCGGCTGGGTATGAACAGCTGTTCTTCATGATAGAGAAACCCTTCCTTTAGGGTAGATGATATCTGGGTTAACCAGGGGGTCATATCTATTTCTGATAGGGTGTTCTTAAGGTCAGTGAGGAATTGATCAGAAGAAATGTACCCAAGCACTTTTTCAGAGGGTATCATGGTAACAGGGTTATTAATTTTATTGTTAATTGCAATAAGTTAATCAATTATTGTTAATATTTTACTATATTGTAGGTGACATTTGTAGGGGAAAATTGGGGGAGGTAAATTAATTTTGCAAAAATATTTACCTTTTAAAGTTAATTAGATTGCCGGAGTGGGTATACTAAATTATTCCCCTACGCTATCCAACACTTTCCCTTCTGTTGCACTCACTGGAGTGGGAATAGTAATTTTTATCTACCCGCTATCCAAAACTTTCCCTGGTGTACTACTCGTTGGAGTGGAAATAGTTATTTTATCCCCTACGCTATGCAATGTTTCCAGTAATGCTATATTTAATGTAATGTAAAATAATATTTTGTTAAAAAGTTATTTTAATGTTTTAACTTATTATATATAATTTATGTTTATATTTATATTATGGGTTTATTTATATATATATATATATATATATATATATATATATATATATATATATATATATATATATATAATTCACTGAAAAAACCATAGGTTATAGACCATATATAGTTAGGGATTAGCATTTACAAAACCTTATTTTACTCGCATAAAACCATTGAAATTTGCATATGTAGTTAGTTGCGCTAACTATATATCGCGCACCCGCAATCCACTGCTGATGATGTCACATATTACATCATTCATGACATGGTCAGTGACATCACTGATGACATCTCAAATGACATCACTGATGACATTACTGATGACATCTCAAATGACATCACTGATGACATCAATGATGACATCTTAAATGACATCACTGATGACATCACTGATGACATCTCATTTGACATTAATGATCACATCACTGATGACATCATTCATGTGATTATACGATGAACCTCTTCAGACTCTGATATAACCTTAGATACACTCAGTGTAAACAGACACTCACAGACTGTCACTCATCCATGGAGTTACTCACACACCTAGTCAGTCATGCAAAGAATCAATCACACCTCCATTTCCTCAACTATACAGTTATACACACCTTACTTATTCGAACATATACTAACACATATTTACTCTTTTATACAATCCCTGATACAAGTTCACAATGATCCATACAGCCACGCACACATTCACTGGCTCTTATGCACAGTAATTTATATATGTGAACTCTCACATGTACTGTGTTTTACATATGTACTTACTTTGACATGTAGCACTGAGATATCCATTCACTCACCAATACACTCGTACACAGTCAACCACCCATACAGCTGTTTCCACATGCAGTTTTGAACCCATAGATCTAGTAAATCAACTGTTCACACATGTATGCACAGAGTCACACACCTCCCAGCCACCCCCACACACACACTCACTCTCCCATACAAATACTTGGACAACCAATCAATAACCCATACAGTTACTCATATAGCTACTGATCAACACATGCAGCAGTTTATAGAACAACAGATATAATGATGCACAAATTAAGACAGTTTAGTCACTAACCCATGCACTCAGTGAGACACATTTAATCACTCTCTCATACAGTCAGTCATGCACCTACTAAATCCTTCATCCAGACACTTATACATCCACTCATTCTTCAATATGTAAGACATATTTTAACTTTACAGAAACAGACAGCCACTGGATGATGTCATCAGTGATGTCACTGACCATGTCATGAATGATGTAATATGTGACATCATCAGCAGTGGATTGCGGGTGCGCGATATATAGTTAGCGCAACTAACTATATATGCGAATTTCAATGGTTTTATGCGAGTAAAATAAGGTTTTGTAAATGCTAATCCCTAACTATATATGGTCTATAACCTATGGTTTTTTCAGTGAATTTCAATGGTTTTTTAATAGCAAATATCAAATGCTGTCAAATGTCAAGTACATGATAGGTAAAAACATTTTCGTGTTTATGCACGCTGATGTGCTTTGAACGCTGCCCCCCCCCCCCTCTTTTCTCTTAGGAGTACTCTCTCTTTGCAGATAGTGAAGGGTAGTTAACGCAGGCCTTTGCCCCCGTTGTAATCCGTCGTGCCTGCTTCTCTCTCTATTTGATTGATTGCTATCCAAGCATTTACTGTTTTAGAATTGGTTCTCTTTGGTTCATTCTGTATTTACAAACAAGCACAGAGTCGCAATACTCTGTTTAGTCTTTGCAGATAGTGAAAAATCGTTTAAAAAAACAAAAGGAATCGAGCAAAATCAGTAGGCCACTAATGGGATCTGTTTTTGACCTCGCTAAAATAGAAACATTAAGAACAACCCCTCATGAGAAATACGAAACTAGTGAGATGAACTTAGCTCCACACCATGATGGCTGCAAGACAGCTCGACTCCGCCGCCCACCCCACCCCACCCAAAATAACAACAAACCCTATGCAAATATTATAAATATATACAACACACCAGCAAAGTAACAGGGTAAAACGTTTTATTAAATAACTATATACATGGCAGCCTGCTGCAACATCGATCCAAATGCCTTTTGGTGACTCTTCCATTGTGAACATTGTCCCACAATCCGTTTGACCTGAAACGATTACACAAATAAAACATTTGTGAGTTTTAAATTTCCGGAGAAGTATAATTCACCAATAGTTTTCTCTGTAGATCTTTTTCCATTAACAATCCCAGTTCCATCACCCGCCCAGGATATCACTACTGTTAGTTGTCATTGTTGCTTCTGTTTTAATAAAAAATGTTTTAAGGTGTTTACTGTTTTTGTTGCGATGTATATATTTATAAGTTATTAAAGTGTTATAATACTACTAATTTTTTATCGATTATTGCTGTTTGAGATATTCCCTGTCTACAAACAGAAGAATAGGAATATTCTGTCTCCCTTTGCAGATAGTGAAGGATAGGTAATGCGGACTTTTGTCCCCCGTTGTAATCCGTCATGCCTGTTTTTCTCTCCACTGATTGATTGATTGGCTGGACATTTATTGTTCAAGGAATAGTTATTTCGAGGTACTCTCTGTTTGCAAATAACGTGGAATAGAAATATTCTGTCTAGTCTTTGCAAGTAGTGAAGGGTGGGTAATGCCCGCTGATTGAGAAACTAGTTCCACCCGGACCATTTATTAGAGGTACATCATCTGACTCAACCGGAGAGAACCCCTAATAAAGAAGACATATGTAAAATACGAAGTAATCCCTGTATCCTGTTAAACAGAAACTTTAGCATGAAACACACTTGAAAAGGAAGGGAAAGAAATCAAACAAAATCAGTAGGCCTCTGATGAGTTTTTGACTTCGCTAGAAATAAGAAACATGAAAGTGGTGAAAGAAGCCAAGCTTGACGTTACGGCAGCCACGAGGTAGCTAGGCTCCGCCACCCCCCCCACTGCTCCAAGCATGTCTGTCCCACCGCCCGCCACGCCCAATAACGGTAACATGAAATAAATACAAATCAGCAGATACCTACCCCCATTCCGGAAACTCCCGAAGTGCAACAGGTTCGCGGCTACGCCCATTCGGAAGACGAGGCCTTCGGCACGTGTAGGGCGAGTCCTGCTGGCAGCCGTCGGCCGGGGAGGTCATCCCGTAAGGTGGGCCAGGAGAGGAGCCGAGGCCGACGGGATTCTTCATCTTTCTTCAAAATTGGCTGCGACAACACGTGGGGGGGGATGTCTTGCACATGCCACCGACCCCCCCCCCCCCTCCCCTCGTATCTCCGGGCCAAGAAAGAAGCAGAGGCCGAGGGATTCTTCTTTCTTAGATAATGGCTGCGACAACGGGGGGGGATGTCTTGCACATGCCACCGACCCCCCCCCCTCGTATCTCCTGGTCTGGCCCCGGCTTGATATGAGCTCCCCGTTCGGGCCTGAAGCGGCACCCTGCAGGCCACGGGGGGATGTCTTGCCTCTGCCTCCGACCCCCCCCCTCTTATCGCCTGGTCCGGACATCACGGATATCAACGCCAGGTGTCGGCGTGGGGTACGCTGGGAGGGAGAGGCGGCGCGAACAAGCCTCTCCCACCCCCACAGGTGGGGGCCCCTCGGCTGCACCCCCAACGCTCCACTCACCCAACAAAAGGGTTCCTCCACTCTTACGATACAGCGACGCTCCACTCGCCCAACAAAAGGGTTCCTCCACTCTTGCGATGCAGCGACGCTCCACTCACCCAACAAAAGGGTTCCTCCACTCTTGCGATGCAGCGACGCTCCACTCACCCAACAAAAGGGTTCCTCCACTCTTGCGATGCAGCGACGCTGCACTCACCCGACAAAAGGTCTCGTCCACTATTGCGAGGCAATGATGCTCCCCTCACCCAGCGGGGGTCTCGTCCACTGTTGCGGTGCAACGGCGCTTCTGAGTTCAACTAGAAAATGAGTCCTGCATCCAGAAACGTTCTCCTCAACTTTGAAGATTCTATAAGAGCCACGGGGGCCCCTGACCCCGATGGGGAATGACTGCCATGATCACCCACGGAACGACCACGACGTAGCCGCGGGACGTCGGCGCGCACATACCGGCGCCGGCCTCAGTCTTGAAATGACCAAAATCCTGCAAGACTACCAACTTGATCAATTCCGGTGGGACACCAGTATGACCCGGTAGGAGAGAATTTTGCCTCCCACCCCTCTTTGACTGATGATTCATGTCGCCGGTCCCCTCTACTACCCTTCAACGAAAGAGGTCCCGGTCCAACCACGAGTTGGTGGAGACATTTTGACTATACTTGGACCTTCCTGACCTCACCCAAAATGGCGCCGGTACAAATGAAACTATTGTGCCCCGATTGCTCAGCCTTGATATCATGAGATATGTATGCAGTTTTTAGCACATGAATTGATATGGGATAAGACTGATTATATGTTCGGACAATAAATTGATCCGGGATGGGTATTGATTATACGTTCGAACAATCAATTGACATGGGACTTGTACTGATTACACATTCGGACAATGAATTGATATTAAGTTCTAATGCATCATTGATTACTGTATTTATTGAAGGTTAGAATTGTCGACACTTTTGGTACTTGCTCACAATGAATTATCGATATGATTTTGTTGCACTTGTCGCACTTTTTACTGATTATATGTTCGGACAATGAATTGATCCGGGATGGGTATTGATTATACGTTCGAACAATGAATTGACATGGGACAGGTACTGATTACACGTTCGGACAATGAATTGATATTAAGTTCTAATGCATCATTGATTACTGTATTTATTGAAGTAATACTCATCTCTCCGCATGAAATTAATTTTCCACATGCTACACAAGTCAATCTCATCTGCCCAAAGTTCTTTTGCAGATTTGGGACCGTTTCCCTTGCCTCTGACTCACTTATTGCTAAGTCATTGGTGGATGTTTTTGCCGGTCGGGGGTTATCCACCAAATCTCGAAGTTGTGCTTTAGAATAATTAAGAGGGTGCCACCTCTCCAAGTGCTGATGCATGGTATGATTACCATAGCTATATTTTTTTTCGGTCCCTCTCGAGAGTTTTTTTTTTGCAGATGAGGCAGGTAACGAACCTGGCATTAACTTTCTTTTCATGAGAAGGAAAAGAAAAAAATTGCCAGATAAAATTCAATTTCGCATGAGACGTTCTTGGCATTTCTTTCAGAAACTTTTACATCACTGTGTCATTTCTTTGTCTATCCTGGTTAAAGCAATGTCATGTAAATAGTTGTTTAAAAAGTTTTTTTTTAACGTGTTTACTTTGTTGGAGCGTTGTATATAGCAAACTGTAAAGATTTTCTAAAACAGTGGAGCGTATTTAGTTTTTTAATGTACATGTTTTTGAAACGATTACACAAATGAAATATTTGTGAGTTTTAAATTTCCGGAGAAGTATAATTTACCAATAGTTTTCTCTGTAGATGTTTTTCCATTAACAAACCCAGTTCCATCACCCGCCCAGGATATCACTACTGTTCCCCATGTCATAAAACCTTAGGATGTTCAATAACTGAAACAGCTAATATGGGTTTACCTACAGGGGACATCTTTTGTTCTGTTTTGTAAAGTAAAACTATTGTGAACGCAAGTATTATACATAGTAAGTGTTTAATATAGCATTTGTCAGTCATTGGTTAAGCAGCTAGGACCTGTTCACTCTTGACACCCCAGGTGCTGTGTATGTTGCACTATAGTGCTGCATCGGGAATACGGACAACCCTATTGATGTTGATTTTTCATTATTGATTATTGTAAAGAAATGGCGACTCCCCCCTTTAGCAGATTAGCTAAATCTTTGCGTAATTTGGGCATAAAAGTTATATTATTGGAAGTAGATGGTTATAGTTCTGGTTAATTTCCATTCAGAATGTCCTACACAGCACCACTCTAGGTAAATATGCTGCCTTGGGACTATTCGCACAACAGATCGCTACTGACCATTGTTGCTTCTGTTTTAATAAAAAATGTTTTAAGGTGTTTACTGTTTTTGTTGCGATGTATATATTTATAAGTTATTAAAGTGTTATAATCCTACTACTTTGTTGGAGTGATATATTTTTTTAATGTGACACATAATTGTGAAGACTTTGAGGTACAAAAAGGCATCCCTGGAATCTTCCGCTTCAGGCTCGGTCCCACACACCCTCACAGTGAGAATCCCCTCTCCAATCACAATACAGGATGGTTATCAGATTGTAGGAACGCGTGTAGTGTGACGGATCTCATCGGGTGGGGGCCTTGATCTACTGTAACTTCTTTGAAGAGGGGTGATTCTTTACAGCTGGGGCCATAAACTACATCTGCAGGGCTAGGTGATAGCCTGGGACGGGCCTGGACAATCGGACACAGAGGAAGAGGAGTGTCAGAGGGTGCGGTAGTGAATAGGGTGAAAGGCAGGTGTCGGGCGGGCACAGGGTGTGATTCTCAGAGAAGAACAGCGCAGATGGGAGGAGGTTTCCAGCCCATGCATGAGAGAGAGAGCGGGAGTGACCAGTGCGTGGGGGAGATGCTTGCGAGGGTGGGGAGCCATGCTGAGGATCGGCGGCGTGCAGACAGTGGGTCTGGTCAAGGCATCTAAAATGGCTGCTGTGCTCGACAAAAGTGTGGCATTGCAAAAAAGGCAAGATGGCGCAGACAATGTTTATCAATAATGATTTATTTATAACAAATAAAATATTTACTCGCAGTGACAAAATGGCGGTCAACACTTCCTGATTTCCATCGAATCGAACGTTAACAGACGTCACGCAGCAAAAAAAATAAAACGCTCACGCACAGCCGCTGGAAGACATGTATCAACATATATGAGCCTCCTCAGCCACCCTCAGAAAACATAAGGGATCAGGATACGTCTCCCGTACCCCCTTATACCCTGTAATTTAATTAAACCGAAACATAAAATGGCGAATTCCCGTTTCGCTACCAGTTTGCGGCCCGGTTCGCGAACCGGGAAGCGCTTCTACCGTGAAAAATCAATTTTTTTTTATTTTCCCCACGGGACCCTTTAATAACCCCAACATCATTCCTAGGGGGTCAAGAGGGGTCTACCTTGCCCCCTTTCATTAAATTCCTCCTTCGTTTTTCACCTCTTCTTGTCTCTCGATCCTACCGAGAGACAAGATGGCGGCCGCACCGGACTGTTTAGAATGTTGACAGACACCGGAGAGCCAATCAGCATCGCTTCGCAAAGCTCCGTTACGCGAAAAGTACGCGAACTGGTGTGCTATCCAGGACGCTGTCACAGATATATAAATTTTTTAAAACGTTAATTTCTCAAAATCCACTGGAGCACATATATTGAGACCCAGCAAAGGCACATCGGGCTAACAGTCCCTACAATTTTGCCAAGTTTCGTGCAAATCCATTCAGCCATTCGAGCTAAAAGTGAGGCCAAACGCCCTATGGAAATTAACATGGGAAAAACGCGTTTTGGGACCCCCCTTTTTTCTCGGCCCCCCCTTGACGAAACCCCCCCACATTTTCAAGGGCTGCTCAGAAACAAAATGTGCCATTTTCCTGAAAATTCCAGCCGATTCCGTCCACAAACGCCAAAGTTATTAGACATAGAATTTTCAAAAGTCCCATAGGAAAAAAATCCTAACTATATATACCTACTGGCTATCGCCAGTAGGTAATATATATATATATATATATATATATATATATATATATTGCAGTGCGCGC